>NW_011500043.1:46469-128509 GCF_000495115.2 Populus euphratica | reverse complement strand
TAATAATAATAATAATAATAATAATAATAATAATAATAATAAAGAAAGAGAAGAAGAAGAAGATGATGATGATGAGAACTTAGAGATGAAATATTAATGTAAGGATTAAGCAATAATAATAACAAATGTCAAGGTTAGAGGTTCCACTAATGGTATATCAAACAAGTATAGTATAAACTCTTATTATTGAATTGGAAACCACACACAAAGGAGGTTCCAATCAGATTATATATTGTTAACATGATTACATTAGTCATCTTATTCAATTAATGCTAATACTTGTAAATCTCGTCAAGCATTCATGATTATAACTTATGTTAACAACAAATCAAGTTCCTTTCATAGCTCAGGTGTCGGTTATACCATACATTATGGGCTATGAAAGTGCCAAACATTTGTTGTACCAAGTGTTATGTAACATAAATCAAGATTAGTCATTTAACAAGCAAAGTATTAAAGAGTGAACAAGATAACAAATATAAAACATGTTAGTATCAAACATTAAAGTCCATATTAAGTTTACATTATACTTATTCTTACACCATTAGTGTAACCTTTTCACCTTGACATAATTAACTTAGCTAGACATAATGAAAGAAAGCAAAATAGATAAACAAAATAAGAACATAAAAGTTAACTAAGTAAAGGAAAGGAAATGAAAGGCATAAACTTAATATTAATGAAAACAAAGCATAAAAAATACAAAGAGAGAAAGGAAGAGCATGATCTTGATCTGGAAATCAAGATGCCTAAATGCATGGCAAATGCCTCCTTTTATAGGCCAAAAATGGGAACTATTGATTTGATGACTAATTGATAAGTGGGTGACCAACTTTTGACTTGGTGACAATCCTTATCTTCTCTTGTCTGCCCAAAACGTCATTGATAACGTCAAAATTGGAGCCAGTTGTAAACATGAAAGTTGTAGGCAATTGTCTCAGCTTTCTTGTGTAAAAACTTCAGCTCATTTGGACTTCTAGAACTCCAGATATGGCCAAAATACCGAATAGTGCTCGGGCTGGAAGACAGATTCGGGCTTCTTTGTTGTTGCTACAATTTGGACTTGATAATGGCCTTTTTAGATCTTGGGCTCCATATGAAAGTTGTAGGCCTATGTCTTACCTTTCCATCCATATAAATTGGACCTAAATCTGAGATATATAGCTCTAGATATGACCCAATTACCAAACAGTGTTCCAGTTTGGATTGCACCGACATCTCTTTTCTAAGTTTGGCCATCTCTTTATCCTTGCAATTTAAGTTCTTCAAGTCATCAATCAATCCTTTCATTTATGTGATAGGCCTGCATTAAAAATAGACATTTACCACAAATTATAGGTATCTTATATTATTAGATACATTATTATAAAACATATTTTAGTTAAGGAGTTATTGATACTTCAAGTGCAAAATGATGATATAAAACCATGATAAAAATGCACTTTTAAGTACTAATCAGATACCTATCCCAACATTGGTAAAATGTTTCTCCTAGTTTTTGAGTGAAAGTGGTGATTTGTCTTTTGAAAGAGTTTGTTCTGTGAGATAAGAAAAACTTCTTTAAAAACTGTTATTGCATTTCATCCCAAGTACGAATGGATCCTGATCTCAAATTTTATAGCCATGTTTTAGCTTTATCTTTTAATGAAAAAGGAAAAAGCTTTAATCTGATAGTGTTCATGCTACAATTTAAATTATTATATGTGTTACAGACCTCCTCAAATTCCCTTAAATGCAAGTATGGATTTTCCAATTCTAAACCATGAAAAGAAGGTAAAAGTTGAATAGTACCTGGTTTAAAATTAAAATGAGATGCATCGGGAGGAAAAACTATGCATGATGGTGCACTTGTTCTTGTGGGATTCATGTGGTCTCTAAGTTTTCTAGCATGGTTATTCTCATTATTCTCATTATGAAGTGATTGATTATCTTCTTCGGCCATATTTTCTGAAAATGATGAAGATACCCTACAAAGTCTACCACTTGATGTATGTAACCACACTCTCATGCACGTGTACGAATAGAATAAAAGGAAAAAGAAAACAAAAGAAGAAGAAACAAGAGAAAAGAAACAAAGTTACATTCAAGAAAAGTGAAAAGTGAAAATAAAATAAATATTATAATTTATACAAAACTTACCTCCCTGGCAACGACGCCAAAAACTTGACGCGACGAAAAGATTAATGTCTTCTCCCAAGTGCAGGAGTGTCGAAGTAATAAATAACCCGGCAAGACCGGGGTCGAACCATAATGAGGTTAATTGTACAAATTATAATACAACAACAATAATAATAACAACAACAACAAGAATAATAGTAATAACAATAATAATAATAATAATTAAGAAAAAGAAGGAGGAGAAGAAGAAGATGATAAATTGATGAGAACAGTGAGATGAAAAATTAATGTAAGGATTAAACAACGATAACAATAAATGTCAAGGTTAGAGGATCCACTAATGGTATGTCAAACAAGTATAATATAAACTCTTATTAGTCAATTGGAAACCACACACAAAGCAGGTTCCAATCAAATTATAGATTGTTAACATGATTACATTAATCATCTTATTCAATTAATGCTAGTACTTGTAAATCTCGTCATGCTTTTTAATACTTGTAAATCTCGTCAAGCATTCATGATTATAACTTATGTTAACAACAAATCAAGTTCCTTTCATAGCTCAGGTGTCGGTTATACCTTATAGTATGGGCTATAAAAGTGCCAATCATTTATTGTACCAAGTGTTATACAACATATTTGTTGTACCAAGTGTTATATAACATAAATCAAGATTAGTCATTTAACAAGCAAAGTATTAAAAAGTGAACAAGATAACAAATACAAAACATGTTAGTATTAAACATTAAAGTCCATATTGAGTTTACACTATACTTATTCTTACACCATTAGTGTAACCTTTACACCTTGACATAATAAAATTAGCTAGACATAATGAAAGAAAGAAAAATAAATAAACAAAATAAGAACATAAATAAGATAAGAGTTAACTAAGTAAAGAAAAGGAAATGAAAGGCATAAACTTGATATTAATGAAAGCAAAGCATAAACATTACAAAAAATACAAAGAGAGAAAGCAAGAGCATGATCTTGATCTAGAAACCAAGATGCCTAAATGCATGGCAAATGCCTCCTTTTATAGGCCAAAATTGGGAACTATTGATTTGATGACTAATTGATGAGTGGGTGGCCAACTCTTGACTTGGTGACAATCCTTATCTTCTCTTGTCTACCCAAAACATGATTGATAACGTCAAAATTAGAGCCACTCGAACATGAAAGTTGTAGGTAATTATCTCAGCTTTCTTGTGTAAAAAATTCAGCTCATTTTGACTTCTAGAACTCCAGATATGGCCAAAATACTGAACAGTGCTGGAGAACAAATTCGGGCTTCTTTGTTGTTGCAACAATTTGGACTTGAAAATGTCTTGGGCTCCATATAAAAGTGGTAGGCCTATGTCTTACCTTTCCATCCATATAAAGTAGACCTAAATCTGAGATCTATAACTCCAGATATGACCCAATTACCGAACAGTGTTCCAGTTTGGCTTGCACCGGCATCTCTTTTCTAAGTTTAGCCATCTCTTTATCCTTGCAATTTAAGTCCTTAAAGTCATCAATCAATCCTTTCATTTATTCAATAGGCCTGTATTTAAAATGAATATTTACCATAAATTAAAGGTATCTTATATTATTAGATATATTATTATAAAACATGCTTTAGTTAAGGAGTTATTGATACTTCAAGTGCAAAATGATGATATAAAACCTTGATAAAAATACACTTTTAAGTACTAATCACAATGATAACAACAAATGTCATGGTTAGACGATCCACTAATGTTATGTCAAACAAGTATAGTAGAAACTCTTGTTATTCAATTGGAAACCACACACAAAGGAGGTTCCAATCAGATTATAAATTATTAACATGATTATATTAGTTATCTTCTTCAATTGATGCTAATACTTGTAAACGTTATCAGACATTCATGATTATAACTTATGTTAACAAAAACTTAAGTTCCTTTCATAGAATAAGTATCGGTTATACCATACAATATGGGCTATGAAAGTACCAAGTATTTGTTGTACCAAGTGTTATACAACATAAATCTAGATTCACCATTTAACAAGAAAAGTATTAAAAGTGAACAAGATAACAAATACAAAACATGTTAGTATCACACATTAAGGTCCATGTTGAGTTTACACTATACTTATTCTTACACCATTAGTATACCCTTTTCACCTTGACATAGTAAACTTAGATAAACATAATAAAAGAGAGAAACATAAATAAAAGTTAACTATGTAAAGGATTTTGAGCAACTAGAGTCAAACTATAGGGAGGTTAATTATATAAATTATAAAAGTTAACTATGTACTTGAACACATTGTTTCCTCAAGAGAAATTGAGGTTGACAAATCTAAAATCGAGTTAATTGCTAACTTGCCAACACCAAAATCTACTAAAGATATTAGATCATTTTTAAGACATGTTGGTATTTATAGACGGTTCATCAAAGATTTTAGTGTAATATCTAAGCCATTAAGTAACTTTCTAACAAAGAATAATATTTTTGAATGGACTAAACATTGTGAAGAAGCCTTTATTAAACTTAAAAACTTGCATACTTCTACTCTTGCCATTCAACCTCCTGATTGGTAACACGACCAAAAGATTAATGTCTTCTCCCAAGTGCAAGAGTGTCGAAGTAATAAATAACCCTGCAACATTAATAATAACAATAATACTACTACTACAACAACAAGGATGATGATGATGATGATGATGATGATACTAATAGTAATAGTAATAGTAATACTTTACCCAATCTGCATTTGTAAAGCAACATAGAGCAAATGAGGAACTATGATTGAAATGTAAGCCATAGGTGGTTGTACCTTATAGATAATGTAGGATGTGTTTAACAACACTCCAATAAGAATCTGTAGAAGCATGCATAAATTGACAAACTCAGTTAATAATAAAGTAGATATCTAGTCTGGTAAAGTAAGTATTTAAAAGTGTATTTTTATCAAGGTTTTATATCATCATTTTGCACTTGAAGTATCAATAACTTCTTAACTAAAGCATGTTTTATAATAAGTCTGATACCATAAGATAACTTTAATTTATAGTAAATGTTCATCCTAAATACAGGCTTAGCACATAAATGAAAGGTAACACGACCAAAAGATTGATGTCTTCTCCCAAATGCAGAAGTGTCGAAGTAATAAATAAACTAGCAAGACTAGAGTCAAACCATAAGGAGGTTAATTATATAAATTATAAACAACAATAATATAACAACTACAATAATAATAATAGTAGTAGTACTAGTAGTAAAGAAGAAGAAGAAGAAGTTAATCAAAACTTTGAGATGGAAGATCAATGTAAGGATTAAACAATGATAACAACAAATATCATGGTTAGAGGATCCACTAATGTTATGTCAAACAAGTATTGTATAAACTCTTGTTATTCAATTGGAAACCACACACAAAGGAGGTTCCAATCAGATTATAAATTATTAACATGATTATATTAGTTATCTTCTTCGATTGATGTTAATACTTGTAAACGTTTCAACATTCATGATTATATATGTTAACAAAAAATTAAGTTCCTTTCATAGAATAGGTGTCGGTTATACCATACAATATGGGCTATGAAAGTATCAAGTATTTGTAGTACCAAGTGTTATACAACATAAATCTAGATTCACCATTTAACAAGCAAAGTATTAAAAGTGAACAAGATAACAAATACAAAACATGTTAGTATCAAACATCAAGGTCCATGTTGAGTTTACACTATACTAATTCTTACACTATTAGTATAACCTTTTCACCTTGACATAATAAACTTACCTAAACATAATGAAAGAAAGAAAAATAAAAAAAGTCTGAATCTGTCCTACAACCAAATACTATTTAGTGTTTGTCTAATATCTGGAGTTCTAGAAGTCTAAATGACCTCCATTACTTTTTCCTGGAAAGCTGAGGTAATTTCCTATAACTTTCATGTTTTGAAGTGGTTCTAATTCTAACATTATTAATGATGTTTTGGGCAGACAAATGAAGATAAGGATTGTCACCAAGTCAAGAGTTGGTCACCCTCTCATTAATTAGTTATCAAATCAATAGTTCCCAAATTTGGCGTATAAAATGAGGCATTTGCCATGCATTTAAGTATCTTGGTTTCTAGATCAAGATCATGCTCTTGCTTTCTCTCTTTGTATTTTTGTATTTTTAAGTTTTATTTTCATTAATATCTTGTTTATGCCTTTCATTTCCTTTCCTTTACTTAGTTAACTTTTATCTTATTTATGTTCTTATCTTAAAAGTGCATTTTTATCAAGGTTTTATATCATCATTTTACACTTGAAGTATCAATAACTCCTTAACTAAAGGATGTTTTATAATAAAATATCTAATAATATAAGATACCTTTAATTTATTATAAATGTTCATTTTAATGCAGGCTTATCACATAAATGAAAGGATTGATTGATAAGTTTAAGAATTGAAATTGAAAAGACAAAGAGATGGCCAAACATAGAAAAGAGATGCCGGTGCAGTCCAAACCAGAACACTATTCGGTAATTGGGTCATATCTGGAGCTGTAGATCTCGGATTTAGGTCTACTTTATATGGATGGAAAGGTAAGACATAGGCCTATAAGTTTTATATAGAGCCCAAATTTAGAAAGGTCATTTTCAAGTCCAAATTACAGCAACAACAAAGAAGTCTGAATCTGACCTCCAACCCGAATACTATTCAGTACTTGGCCCATATTTGGAGTTTTAGAAGTCCAAATGACCTTTATTTTTTTTTTGGAAAGCTGAGGCAATTTCCTACAACTTTCATGTTTCAAGTGATTCCAATTTTGACATTATCAATGACGTTGTAGGTAGACAAGAGAAGATAAGGATTGTCACCAAGTCAAGAGTTGGTCACCCACTCATCAATTAGTTATCAAATCAATAATTTCCAATTTTGGCCTATAAAATGAGGCATTTGCCATGCATTTAGGCATCTTGGTCTCCAGATCAAGATCATACTTTTGCTTTCTATCTTTGTATTTTTGTAATGTTTAGGTTTTGTTTTCCTAAATATCAAGTTTATGGCTTTCATTTCTTTTCTTTTACTTAGTTAACTTTTATCTTATTTATGTTTTTATTTTGTTTATTTATTTTTCTTTCTTTCATTATGTTTAGCTAAGTTTATTATGTTAAGGTGAAAAGGTTATACTAATGGTATAAGAATAAGTGTAGTGCAAACTTAATATGGACTTTAATGTTTGATACTAATATGTTTTGTATTTGTTATCTTGTTCACTCTTTAATAGTTTGCTTGTTAAATGACTAATCTAGATTTATGTTGTATAACACTTGGTACAACAAATGCTTAGCACTTTCATAGCCCATACTGTATGGTATAACCAACACCTGAGCTATGAAAGGAACTTGATTTGTTGTTAACATAAGTTATAATCATGAATGCCTGATGAGATTTACAAGTATTAACATTAATCGAATAAGATGATTAATGTAATCATGCTAACAATTTATAATCTGAT
The DNA here is from genome assembly GCF_000495115.2 of Populus euphratica. Classification (NCBI taxonomy): domain Eukaryota; kingdom Viridiplantae; phylum Streptophyta; class Magnoliopsida; order Malpighiales; family Salicaceae; genus Populus; species Populus euphratica. Next base: position 120,900 of record NW_011500043.1, on the reverse strand, counting down.
TGGAACCTTCTTTGTGTGTGGTTTCCAATTGAATAATAAGAGTTTATACTATACTTGTTTAACATACCATTAGTGGATTCTCTAACCTTGATATATGTTGTTATCAACTTCTTCTTCTTCTTTATTACTACTACTACTACTACTACTACTACTACTACTATTGCTATTACTATTATTGTTATTGTTGTTGTCTATAATTTATACAATGAACTTCCTTGTGGTTCTACCCAGTCTTGCCGGGTTATTTATTACTTTGACACTCCTGCACTTGGGAGAAGACATCAATCTTTTAGTTGTGTCAAGTTTTTATCGCCATTTCCAGGGAGGTAAGTTCTTGTACAAATTATAGTATTAATTTTATTTTTTCTTTTCATTTTTTTTATATATAACTTTTTTTCTTCTTCTTTTATTTTCTTCTTTATTTTATTCTATTCCTACACGTGCATGAGAGTGTAGTCACGTATATTAAGTAGTAGACTTTGTAGGATATCCTCATTATTTTCAGAAAATATAGCCGAAGAAGATAATTAATCACTTCATAATGAGAATAACCGTGTTAGAACACTTAAAGACCACATGAATCCCACAAGAACAAGTGCACCATCATGCATAGTTTTCCCTCTTGATGCATCTCATTTCAATTTTAAGCTAGGCATCATTCAACTTTTACCTTCTTTTCATGGCTTAGATTTGAAAAATCCATACTTGTATTTAAGGGAATTTGAGGAGGTCTGCAACATATATAATGATTCAAATTATAGCATGAATATCATCAGATTAAAGCTTTTTTCTTTTTCATTAAAAGATAAAACTAAAACATGACTATAAAATTTGAGATCTGGATCCATTCGTGCTTGAGATGAAATGCAACAATAGTTTTTGAAGAAGTTTTTCCCATCTCATAGAACAAATTCTTTCAAAAGACAAATCATCATTTTCACTCAAAAACCAGGAGAAACATTTTATCAATGTTGGGATAGGTATCAAGACTTACTTAATACTTGCTCTCATCATGGTTTTGAAATATGAAGATTAGTTTCACATTTTTATGAAGGGTTAACACCTATAGATAGGCAAATGGTTGAATTAATATGGAATGGCACTTTTGAAGATAAAGACCTTGATGAAACAATGGAGTACTTAGACTTTTTAGCTGAAAATGTTCAAAACTAGGACACCGTAGGTACTTATGACGCATCGAATAAAACTCAACCTCATACATCTATTGGAGGTATGTATAACCTTAGGGAAGATCATAACCTCCAAGCCAAGTTTGCATCTTTAGCTAGAAAAGTTAAGGCACTAGAATTAAAAAAGAGTGGTCAATTAAAATCTGTTCAAGACATTGGGTGTCAAATCTATGAAACCAATGAACACTCAACCAATGATTGTCCAACCTTGCCTTCTTTTAAGGAATGTCTTCATGAACAAGCCCATACTTTAAATAGTTTCTAAAGGCCCAATCATAACCCATACTTGCAAACATACAACTTTGGTTGGAGAAATCACCCAAATTTTAGTTGAAAGAGTGATAAAGCACAAACTTCACCACCACAATTTCAAGCACACCATAATTTCCAAAATTCTTATGGATATGCACCTTCTTATGCTCCACCTCTTAGAAGTAATTTTGAGGAAACTTTGCATGCATTCATTAAAAAGCAAGAGACAATCAACACTGAAAAAGCGTAACAGATTTTAAAGATACTCTTACAAAATTCACATCTGTTTTTAGTTTTCAAGAGAAAGGTAAGTTTCCATCTCAACCACAGCAAAATTTTAAGGGACAATACAATGCAAATGCAAGTAGTTCTGGAAGTCAACACATGGATCAAGTCAAATCAATCATCACTCTTTATAGTAGTAAGGTTATTCAAAAACCAATTCTTGAATCTTCTGAGAAAGATGATGAGTCAATCTCTAAGGGTAAGGAAGGGGTTGAATCTGAACATTGCAAAGAAAAGACTGATTCCCCGCCAGCACTTCCATTTCTTCATGCTATGACCAATCAGGAAGAAATCAAGGATGAAAAAGGCACCGAAAATGTTGATGCTGATCTTTTATCAAAAGTGACAAAAGATTCGACCCTTGACACCACACCAATCGATGATTACTTTCCTGATGAATCTCTACTTTCTTTTAGTTTAATGCCTTGGTTTGCTAAAAATATCAATTTTCTTACTTCAAGATTTTTGCTAGCTCATTTGAATAACCAAGATAAAAAAAAGTTTTTGAGCATCGTACAAAACTTTTTATTGGGATGACCCTTATTTATTCAAATATTATCGTGATCAAATATTTCAAAGTTGCATTCCTAACAATGAGGTAAGTAGTGTTATTAAATTTTATCACTTTGAGGCATGTGATAGTCATTTCTCATCAAAGAAAACAACTATAACAATCTTACAAAGTGGATTTTATTGGCCCATGATGTTCAAGGATTCATATGCATTCTGCAAAACCTATGAAAATTATCAAAAGGTGGGATTTATTTCAAAACACAGAGAGTTTTTAGATAATCTTCTGTTGACTCTTAAGTCTCATCATAGTGGAGATGTGCATTGTGCATTTCATGATTTATGACCCCATTTTCATAAAGAAGATGCTTGATATAGTCTTGGAAATCTAATTAAAAAAGACCTTATTTGTTGGTTTTTAAGAAAACTGGATGGGAAGCTTATCCCCGACCCCTAGAGGGCATTTAAGCCGTTCTTGGATGTAAAACCAAGGGAAGATATGAACCACAATCATAACTGTGATTTGAGTCTTAATTTGTAAAACTTGTGTCTTTTGATTTTATTAATAACATAATATTTATGTTTCATTATTTCTTATATTTGTTTAAGTGTGTTTCAGGTTTGTAAGTGTTTGATGTTTCAAGTGATGTCTTCTATACTTTATCTTTCTACTTTAGGACATTGAGGACAATGTCTTGTTTTGGTTAGGGGAGAGAGTAATGATTGATATTAAAAAAAAAACTAATTGTGTTTTCTTTTTCATAGTAGTTGATATTTAAAAAATAAAACTAACTGTGTTTTCTATTTCATAAAGCATGTGCAAAATTATTGTTATTAGGATGATAGAGTAAATGAGCTCTTTTGTTAAAGTGACTCTTGTGACGTATCTTAGTAACTATTCTTAACAAGGTCTATCATAATACTTCTTGAAATATTCAGGTTTACAAACTCTCACATTGTTATCACTTAATTCTACTCATATGCTCATTTAAAATATATTCTTAAATGTTACTTTTCACACACAGACTTTAACATATGATTGTAGATTGCATATTTGATTATTACATTATTTATGTTCTTTTGTTAAAGGGATAGTATATAATTTGAAAAAAAATAAAAAAAGAGAAAAAAAGTAAAAATAAAATGATAATAATAAAAATATAGATAAGTTTGGTTTCGTAACCTCTTTAATTTAAGCAATTAAGCCCGAAGGGGTGTTTTAACACCTAATACCCTAAAGTCAACTGACTTGGGAGCTATTAGCCCAACGCTTGTTACATGGGTTGACGAGAAAAGTTTAAGGAAACCAAACGTTGTATTATCTACGTATCAATGTCGGCAACTCGAGTTACTAAACTCGTAGGGGTGTCTCAACACCTAATGCCCTAAGACCAACTGGTCTAGGAGTCATTAGCCAAAAACTCGTTACATGGGTTAAAGATGCATGGTGTTTTAAGTTATATGTATATATATATTAAAAATAAAAAAAAAAGAAAAAGAGAAAAAAAATAATAATAATCCTAACCCAAGGAAGTTAACCTTAAACATTAGAATAAATTTTTTTTTTCTTCCAAGAAATGCCCCATAACTATGTTTTGATATATTAACCATAAAAGAAAGGTTTATTAATATATTATTTAAGAAGTATTGAGAAGATATATAAATTTAATGACAGTTTGTTTATCCGGTTAGATTAATGAAAGTTGAATGATGAATACCTTGCTTTATGGAATTTGCAAATTATTTTTCTATTTTAACTCTTTGATTACTAGGGACTAGTAATAAGCTAGTTAGGGGATGTGATTAGTACTTAAAAGTGCGTTTTTATCAAGGTTTTATATCATCATTTTACACTTGAAGTATCAATAACTCCTTAACTAAAAGATGTTTTATAATAACATATCTAATAATTTAAAATACCTTTAATTTGTGGTAAATTTTTATCTTAAATGAAAGGATTGATTGATGAGTTTAAGAACTAAAATTGAAAGGACAAGGAAATGGCCAAACTTAGAAAAGAAATGTTGGTGTACTCCAAACCAGAACACTGTTTGGTAATTGGGTCATATCTGGAGCTGTAGATCTTAGATTTAGGTCTACTATATATGGATGGAAAGGTAAGACATAAGCCTATAACTTTTATATGTAGCCCAAGATTTAAAAAGGCAATTTTCAAGTCCAAATTATAGCAACAACAAAGAAGTCTGAATTTATCCTACAGCTTGAGTATTGTTCAATGTTTGGCCCATATCTGGAGTTCTAGAAGTCCAAATGATCTTTATTTTATTTTTTTTGAAAAGCTGAGATAATTTCCTACAACTTTCATGTTTTCAAGTGGTTTCAATTCTAACGTTATCAATGATATTTTGGGCAGACAAGAGAAGATAAGGATTGTCACCAAGTCAAGAGTTGGCCACCCACTCATTAATTAGTTATCAAATCAATAGTTTCCAATTTTGGCCTATAAAAGGAGGCATTTGCCACGCATTTAGGCATCTTGGTCTCTAGATCAAGATCATGCTTTTGCTTTCTCTCTTTGTATTTTTGTAATGTTTAGGTTTTGTTTTCATAAATATCAAGTTTATGCCTTTCATTTCTTTTCCTTTACTTAGTTAACTTTTATCTTATTTATGTTCTTATTTTGTTTATTTATTTTTCTTTCTTTCATTATGTTTAGCTAAGTTTATTATGTCAAGGTGAAAAGGTTATACTAATGGTATAAGAATAAGTATAGTGTAAACTTAATATGGACTTTAATGTTTGATACTAACATGTTTTGTATTTGTTATTTTGTTCACTCTTTAATACTTTGCTTGTTAAATGACTAATCTAGATTTATGTTGTATAACACTTGATACAACAAATACTTGGCACTCTCATAGCCCATATTGTATGGTATAACCAACACTTGAGTTATGAAAGAAACTTGATTTGTTGTTGACATAAGTTATAATCATGAATGCTTGACGAGATTTACAAGTATTAGCATTAATCAAATAAGATAACTAATGTAATCATGCTAACAATTTATAATCTGATTGGAACCTACTTTGTATGTGGTTTCTAATTGAATAATAAGAGTTTATACTATACTTGTTTGACATACTATTAGTAGATTCTCTAACCTTGACATTTGTTGTTATCATTATTGAATCATTACATTTATCTTTCATATCAAAGTTCTCATCAACTTCTTCTTGTTCTTCTTTACTACTACTACTACTACTACTATTACTATTACTATTAGTATTATCATTATTGTTAAATGACTAATCTAGATTTATGTTGTATAACACTTGGTACAACAAATACTTGGCACTTTCATAGCCCATACTGTATGGTATAACCGACACCTGAGCTATAAAAGGAACTTGATTTGTTGTTAACATAAGTTATAATCATGAATGCCTGACGAGATTTACAAGTACTAACATTAATTGAATAAGATAACTAATGTAATCATGCTAATAATTTATAATCTGATTGGAACCTCCTTTGTGTGTGGTTTCCATTTGAGTAACAAGAGTTTATACTATATTTGTTTGAAATACCATTAGTGGATCCTCTAACCTTGACATTTGTTGTCATCATTGTTTAATCCTTACATTGATCTTCCATCTCAAAGTTCTCATTAACTTATTCTTCTTTTTCTTTATTACTATTACTGTTACTATTACTATTGTTGTTATTATTGTATTATTATTGTTTATAATTTATACAATTAACCTCTCTATGGTTCGACCTCAGTTTTACCAGATTATTTATTAGTTCGACACTCCTACACTTGGGAGAAGACATCAATCTTTTGGTCGTGTTATTGTTTCATGTAGACCTCTTCAATAATAACACCATTGAGGAAGCCATTTTGAATATCAAGTTGATAAATCATCCAATTACACGAGATCGTAAGGGAGAACACTAATATGATTATCACATGCTTAACAACTGGACTAAAGGTTTCAGAATAATCAATGTCTTCCTATTAAGTAAAGCCTCAAGCCACCAAATGTGTCTTATACCGTTCAACACTGCTATAGATATGGTATTTTATCTTGTATGCTGATTAGCAACTAATAACATTCATCGAAGGATGAAAAGGAACAAAGGACCAAGTGTTAGTAGTGCATAAGGCTTGAATTTCATCATGTATAATATCAACATCTCATACTTGTCGGCATAAGAGAATGTAAGGAGCTCATAAGCAGGAGAAGACAACACCTAGTAGTTAGGTGTAGTAGAGGTTATGACATCCCCTACTAAAAAAGCAATCTTTGGCAGCCGCAGACAAAGAACCATCGAATGTTGACTTGCAGTAGACCAAAGGGTAGAAGGATCTGAGTTGGGGAGCTACTAAAGAGGATAAAAGGAGAGATCAACACAAAGTTGCAAGCTTGGAGGAGAAGCAGAGGAAGGACCGAAGCTTATAGTAGTAGAGGTAGGAGAGCTTGCTACAGAATTAGATGTGGTTGCGGTAACAAACCTAAAAATATACGACCTTGAAGGATGTGAACTTGTTCCTTCAAAATGATCATTAGAGAAACATGTAGATGGTGACATAGGGGTAAGGTTGGGTGGTAGTGGTATGGTGGCAGACAGGGTTAGGGGATGGTCGGGTTGTTTGAGTGGTGCTAGAGGTGTGGTAGAGCTGCTGGGTGAGGCATTTTATAGGTTAGTCAGGAAAACATTATTGGGGATGATCAAGGTGGGCAAGTGTATGGGCTGTGAGGAAGTGGCTGGGGTCATGCTAGCTATTCAGAATCTACAAATGAAAATATATTTTCATGAAAACGAACATGACGGGAGACATATATATATTGAGAGGCGAAATCAAGACAACGATAACCAAGGTACGAGGAACTATAGCCTAAGAACACACATTAAGAGGAACAAAATCCAACTTATAAGCATGATATAGATGCATAAATGGAAAACAAAGACGCCTAAAAGTACGCAAAAAATCATAATCAGGAGTACGATTAAATAGACATTCAAAGGGAGACTAATTTTAGAGGACATGAGTAGGCATATGATTGATAAGATAGATTGAAGATTCAAATGCATAATTCCAAAATCATAATGGAGCACTACATTGACCTAAGACTATAAGACCAGTTTTGACAATATGACAATGACGACACTCAACAATGCCATTTTGCTCATATGTATGAGGACAGATTAATCTGTGATAAATAACAACAGTTTGAAAGAAACTATTTAACCTATGATATTCAGAGCCCCATTCATTTTTAATAGATTTAATTTTAAGTGAAAACTGATGTTGAACAAGTGTTTGAAAAAATTCAAAAGTTGAAAATACATTAGATTTGGCAACAAGCAGATAATACCATATATGATTGGTATGTGCATCGATAAAGATATAAAGTAACAAAAGCCATCAGAAGAAATCATAGAAGTAGGGCCCTAAACATCAATAAATATTAAATCAAATGGAGTAGTAGTTTTGTGACCTATAGGTCACAATGACAAACGTGAAGAATTGCCAAATGGACAAGCTTGACATTGAACAGATGAACGTCTAGAAGTACACATTATTTTATTTTTAGAAACTAACAAATTGAAAATACAACAAGTAGGATGACTCAATCAATGATGCCATAGATCAATAGTGATAGAGATGTAAGGAGACCAATAAGCTTGAGGAATGGTGGTGGCAAAAGACTTTGAGAGAACATAGAGACCATCATTGCTCTGACCAGAAAGGAGCACTGCTTTGGTGGTGAGATCCTTTATATAAAACATAAAGGCACGAAATTCAGAATAAACATTATTATCACAATAAAATTTCTAGACAAATATCAATGGTTTGGTAATGTGAACAACATGAAGAACATTAGATAATGTAAATGTGTGTTTAGAGGAATGAAAGATGGTATGGCCAACATGGGATATAGTTAGACCATTACCATCACCAACATGCAAATGATCATTACCAAGATAGGATGCAGAATCGATCAGAGTTACAAGATCAAGCATAACATATTGGTTCGCACCAGCGTCTAGGAACCAAGTCGAGGCAGAAACCAGATCAACAACAAGATGGGCAGACGATTGGTGACCACTGTTGTGAAAACTAAGCACATTATAAGGTTGTATGGCCAAAGGAAAAGCACAATTGACACTTGACATGTTGCTCAAATGATTGGTGAGGAGGCCACTGTCCACCCACAGCAGGTCGTCTAGGCTGTTTCCAATGACTCTACTTTTAGTCCTTGGGAGCAAAGGAATGAGAGCCATGAATATCAGACCTGTCATAACTGTTGTACGTATTGCTGTTGGAGCACCAGCCGCCATAGGAACGACCTTTGTTATGGCCAAAATTGGAGTTGGTTTGTTGCAATGCAAGATGAGCAGAGGGTAGCGAAGATGGTGTAGGCAGGAGAGGTGGAATTGCAGCCAAGAAGGGAAGATAAGACTTATGCAGAAACTCATGAGTAAGGAGATGGCTGTGAAGGTTCGCGTATGACAATGGTTTTGATCTGGTCATGAAACTAGTTATCAAGTATTTAAACTCACCACAAAGGCCACGAAATATATAGAGATTGAAGTCTTTAAGAGAGGGGCTGACCAATAGTAGCCAATTCATCAAGTAATGACTTGACATGCTGTATATATGTAGTAACCGAATTATCTCCTTATCAAAGATCTTGAAAAGACCTATGGAGTTGCATAATGCAAGAATTTGATGGAAAAGTAAGCGCTTTCTTAGGAGTGTGCCAAACACAAGAAGAAGTTTGACAATCTACCTCAAAATGTAGGACGTCTTTGGAGAGGGAGGAGAGTAACATGCTTAAAATAAGTTGATCTTGTTGCTTTCAAAAGAGAAAAGAAGGGTTGGTTGCCAAAAAAAGAACCATCAGAATAGTAAAAACATTAGAGGGAGGACACAGCATTCAGCCATTGATAAAGTGAAAAACACCTTAACCAATAAGATATAGCTTCATCTGCATTCATCAATAGAGATAGTTTTTTGTTGTAAACTTCAATGGACCACTTGATGAGTGTTGGACAATGCAATGATAGAAGGAGTCTTTGTCCCCTTAATGTGAAGAGGGATGACAGAAACATGAGAAAAAAAGCCATGGTTCTACTCTACAGGTTGGGGCTGTTGCTGGTGGGAAAAGGAACTAGCAGCAACAACTTCTAAGTGGCTAGCTGGTTAGGTTGCACTGTTATTTTGGTGGGAAGAGTAGCGATAGCAGCAGCAGCATAGTCCATTTAGAAGAGGGAGAGAGGAGGTCGGCTGCAAGGAAGGAGAGGAGAAGAAGAGTTCTGACGGCAAAAGACTTTGATACTAAATTGAAAATAATTGGGAGACTTTGCTTATTAGTTAATCAATACTTTCTACATACATACATACATATATGTGTGTGTGTGTGTGTCGGGTAATATATAATAGTAATAATGGGTTACAACACAAGTGTATGATTATAATATTTTATATATAGTATATTTTCTATTTAGATACATTAATATGGACTTCTTCAGGTCATACTTGACCAAGTTAATTAATATTTTAAAAAATCATTAAAAAAATTTAATTAATCAAATTAACAAAAAGAAATAAGAGTAAAAGGAAATTTGTACAAAAAAAAGGCATGGACCATAAGTAATAAATTTAAAAAATAAAGGAAAAATCTTGTAGGGTTACTATATGATTTATACTCTTTTTGCTTCTTTCTTTTATACATAAGATTGAAGATTTATTGAAATTAAATTGTAAAAGAAACCAAGAGATCTTGTATTTAAAATTAAAATAATAAAATTGTATTCATTTGTTTAATCAAAATTACAAGATGGGACTTCTCCATCTAAAAACGAGCCTATGAACGACGAAACCAAAAAGTTTCGGTTGGAAGTCCCTATCTTCAACATCCGGGTGCGCTCATTATCCCAGAAATCATGGGCTTAACGTTAGAACATTGGGATTTTGGAGGGCCGTCTGGTCCGCTATATGCAAGTTTAATGTCAGCAAGCTCCACTTTCTCACATGGGATGCCACTACTGCAAGCAATCTGGACAACAACCGGAGTTGCGGAAGTTCCCCTTATATTCTTAAAACTAACATCACTGATCTTCACTTTTGATGGAGCCTGCAAAAGAAAAGAAAGAACATTAAGACCCCGATAGACTTTTAGTAACCTCCCTAGCACTAAGGAACATAAAAAAATTAGTATGTTTGTGTAGGCGTTCTTCAGAATTGCATTATGGATCTAGCATGATGCAACCAATTACGGAATGCAGTGCACATCATGTTTGCTTCACAGTCAATACTATGAATTGCGAATTGCGATGAAACATTTTTTTTCATAAGATGTAAAAAAGATTTTGATAAATTGTGGAGTGTTTGAGCCACGAATTGGGTAAAATATTGTCACAGTAATTTAGTACTGTGAAAATATCCTAACCGTAACAGAGAAAGCAATACCTTTAGACTGCATTGGTTCCATGGGCAATAAACTTGATCTATGATGACAGGGTTTTGGACATTGTTCATGACAATATCCTCAAAATGCATGTTAGATGCGACACCACCGTATAAAGCTGGCCAAGATTTTATTCTAACGCCATTTGTAGTATCTGATATTGTGCAACTCTTGACAAATATTCCAGAAACAGGTTTCTCATTGGGGTATTTCCCTAAACTTCCAACACTGATGCCATGGCCAGGTCCACATGTTACTCTTGTGATATGCAGTTCTTCGGTGCCATCCCCAACGGAGATACAATCATCGCCAGTGCCAATTTTTGAATCGATAATGTAGATCCCAGTAGATTGGCCGACATGGATTCCATCGGTGTTTACACTATCACCAGGTGCACTCACGGTAAAATGCTGGAAGGTGAGGTTTTTGCACCCCAAGACGTTAACATGAAAGTTCTTGCTATCTCGAGTAGTTATATCTCGGACTAATGCATTGGTGATGAAATCGAACCTTATATTCTGATCCATGTTAGAAGCAAACAAAAAGCAAATGATTAAAGAAACTTTGGTAGTGCCATAATATATAATTAAAAAATACGGAAATTAGGCTTCATAATGGTGAGTAGATTACCATTGGGAGGCTGTCACAATCTTTATCTTTCTGACATGTACTTTTGCTCCATGCAACCTTTCCCTGCCCATCAAAAGTGCCGCTCCCCGACAACGTAAATTTATCTACGTATCTGAAATTAACCCAATGACCTCCTGAGAACTGATTTGGGTCAACCGGTGCCTTCAATATGCCATCAACTTGGAGCTCAATCGCAGCCTTGCAAGGACCTGCTAGAGTCAATTTCCGTAACGAGTATGTCCCACTTGGAATGAGAACTTTACTGGGGTTTGTTGAAGCACAAGCATCTTTCCAAGCATTGGTTAAAGCCTAAAAATGGAAAGAGAAGGGAAATATTTATAGAGGATCAGTAGGTCTCAAATTCGGGTGTTACGTTGAAAATCCAAGGGAACGTAAATAAGTTATTGCTCGAATACTATATATTCAGTGATTTAAAAATCAAACGCATGCATGCGAGAAAATATATAAGATACCTCTGTGATATCTTTATCGGCACCATATTTAGTCACATCGAAGACACCTTTTGATTGGGCTTTTGCTGTTGATGCTAACAATAAAAATAGTGAGAATGATATTATTGCTGACGATACAACTCTCGGGCCCATCTTTTTGTCAGCTATGGTGCTTTCTTTCTTCAATACTCTAGGAAAACGAATGAATTTCTTAATCTTCCATGTCGATCCTTTATAGGGCGAGAGGGGAATTCAGCACCACTCGTAAATTTATCAAGCTGTTGTTGTATTTTGTCCATGTTTGTGCGAGGTTGTAGCTTTGTCATTCAATGTCATTACTATTATTAGCTTCTCTTGTAATATAGCATATCAAAATGTTCTCAGAAAAATCTATTTATATATATATCAATCACTTTATCCATTGAAGCCTAATTTCATGAAAAAAATTGTTTAATTTAATAAAAAATCTTTTTATAGGGTATCCTCGTTATTTTTAAAAAATATGGCTGAAGAAGATAACCAATCCCTTTATAATGGGAATAATGAAAATAATCATGTTAGAATACTTGAAGATTACATGAATCACACAAGAACAAGTGCACTATTATGCATAGCTTTCCCCTCTGATGCAACTTATTTTAATTTTAAGTTAGACATTATTTAACTTTTATCTTCTTTTCCTAATTTAGAATTAGAAAATCCATACTTGCATTTAAGAGAATTTAAGGAAGTCTGTAACACCTCTAATGACTCAAATTATAGCATGAATACCATCAGATTAAAGTTTTTTTTCTTTTTCATTAAAAGATAAAGCTAAAACATGATTACAAAATTTGAGATCTGGATCTATTCATGCTTGGGATGAGTTGCAAAAACAGTTTTTAAAGAATTTCTCATTTCATAGAACAAACTCTTTCAAAAGAAAAATCATCACTTTCACTTAAAAACCAAGAGAAACATTTTACCAATGTTAGGATATGTATCGAGACTTACTTAATACTTGCCCCCATCATGGTTTTGAAATATGGAGATTGGTTTCACATTTTTATGAAGGCTTAACACCTAAAAATAGGCAAATGGTTGAATTGATGTGTAATGGAAGCTTTGAAGATAAAAACCCTAATGAAGCAATGGAGTACCTAGACTTACTAGCTAAAAATGCACAAAATTGGGACACTACAGGCACGTATGAGGCATCAAGTAAAATACAACCTTATATATCTAATGGAGGTATGTGCAACCTTAGGGAAGATGATGACCTTCAAGTCAAGTTTGCATCTTTAACTAGAAAAGTCGAGGTACTAGAATTGAAAAAGAATGGTTAATTAAAATCTATTAAGACATTGCGTGTCAAATCTGTGAAACCAATGATTGTTTGACTTTACCTTCTTTCAAGGAATGTCTCCACGAACAAGCTTATGCTTTGAACAGTTTCCAAAGGCTCAATCATAACTCATACTCACAAACATAAAACCATGATAAAAATGCACTTTTAAGTACTAATCACAAACTTCAACCATTAAACACTCAAGATCTCAATGTCAATCTTAGCCCAAATAATAAGTACATTTGTATACTTATTTGATGCTCAAATTTAGCCCAAATTTAGCCCCAAATCAGCCCTAAATCAACCCCAAATCAACCTTCAAATCAACCCAAACACAATCCATGATCTTACATGTCCACACAACAAATAACAATTGATTTATTTTGGGTAATCCATTGATCCAAGAAGGCAAGCACATGGATGGAAAGCTGGAGGGGATATTTTAACATTATTTTGGGTCAAAAAGAAGAAGGAGACACCTCATAAATGAGGAAGAAAAACGTGCACCAAAGTAGTTGTAAAGCTGTCTTGATTTGATTTTTCATAACACCTTTTGGTGTTTTGCCCAAAATTTTTGACTCCGGTGTCCAAATGAGCTGTTCTTTAATGATCTGGAAAGGTGACAGAATTTCTTATAAACATGTCTCTAATAGACTTCTCGAAAAAAAGCTTCTAAGAGGGTCTAATTGCTGTCCAAAGTTAGAGTCAGATTTGTGTCCGAATTTTTTCTGAAATTGTATTGTGTTCTTCTTTATAGATTTCAGTTCTTTAGTTTGTAAAACTTATTATTTCAGTTGGATTCAAGTTCTTTCATGTTTATTGAAGTGTTCTTATATATAATCATGGTTGGCTAAACTCTTTCTTGGATCCAAATCAAGGATAATGGTGATTGAGGTGAGTTCTTTAGGATATGAATGAATCTTAATGTTTATCTTCTTATTTTCTTCATGAATGATTTATTATTGTAAAGAAATTTTAGAAATCATTTAGGTAATGTTATAATCTTGAATTTTTATGCACAAACTTTAGTTTTGGTATAGAGATTGTTTGATTCAATGTCTTACTTAATATGAAAGTACTTGTTCATTCTTAAGCAATAATCAATCTTCATCTTTCTAATCTTCATTGTAATATCTTCCGATCTAATATCACCATCGTTGATATTAGGTTGAGTTATCTTATATATGTTGAAGAAATCACCAATACATCACCATTAAAATTGATTTGGACCAAGACTTACTTTTTCTTGTCATTTTAAATCTATTTACATTTTTTTTTATCTTTAAAAACAAATCCATGAATTATTTTCAACCAAGTTATTGTTAATTTAATTTTTCTTGAGTTTTTTTTTGTTACTTAGCTTAATTTCCAGATCTAGCTCTTTGTGGATATGACCTCGAACTTACCGAGTTAATTGCTACATCGCACACTCGTGCACTTGCGAGTTAAAACAAGCCGATCATAAAAAACGGTCAAGCAGGCATCAATATTTTCTGCCTCTTAGTTTATGTCTTTTTTTCTTTTAGTCATTTCACCATCGTTGGACTTTTTTTTAACCTTCCCCTTTCCTATAAATTCTATCATTATCTTTCAAATATCTTTGGGGTTTATTTTGGTTGGTCACCTCTTTACTGGGAAATGCTTAAATTTCATCTTTAAGCACTTTATGATGTATTTCTTGTAATCACACATAAAATCAATTCTTTCAAGATAAACAAAGTAAGCGTTGCGAGATCAATGCAATGAAAGGGTTCTTTTTATAAAGAAATCATGGCTAAACTTTACTTTATTGCTTTTGAGAGGAAACTAGGTATATTTAGACATAATATCTCTTTACAGAGTCAGAATTCACAAGCCTAGCTAGATCTTCTCCATCCATTCTAGAAAATTTCAGATCTCCTCCGAAAAAAGCCTTCTTTACTATATAAGGACCTTCATAATTTGAAGCCTATTTGTTGTGATCTCTTGTAGTGACAATAGTTTCTTCAGTACTAGATCTCTTTCTTGGAACTTGTGAGGCCTAACCTTCTTGTCATATGCCTTGACCATCCTTTTATGGTAGAGTTAATGATGACAAATCATAGCTATCCTCTTTTCACTAATCAAGTTTAATTGTTCATATTTTATTTTGGCCCATTCCACCTCTTTTATCTCTAAATCCATTAACACTTTTAATGATGGGATTTCAACTCGACTTCCAATGGCATTACTATTTCCATTCCATATACCAACGAGTATGGCACAACTCCTATAGAGGTTCTTATTGCAATGCGATATACGTGAAAAGAGAATGACAACATCTCATGCCAATCTTTATAGGTGACTACCATTTTTTGAATAATTTTCTTGATGTTCTTATTGACTGCTTCCACAGCCTCATTCATCTTTGGCCTATATAGTGAGGAATTTGAATATTTGATCTTCCATTCAGTACAAAGCTCCACTATCATTTTGCTATTGAAATTCTATGTATTATCGATCACTATCATTTCTAGCAGCCCATAACAATAAATCATGTCTTTCTCTATGAACCTTTTTACCACTTTGTGAGTCACATGAGCATATGAACAAGCTTTTACCCATTTTATGAAAAAATCAATGGCTACAAGGATGAATCTATGTCCATTATTGGTTTTTAAGTTAACAGGCCCGATCACATCAATTCCCCGTATTGCAAATGGTCAGGGAGATGCTAGATTAAACAAAGTGGTTGGAGGTGCATTAACCTTGTGACATGTTCGGACGTAGTCAATGCAGTATTTCTCCAATGTCATCCAAAAAAAATAGGCTCTTTGTATTTTTCTTGCCATTATATATATCCGCTAGCATGGGTTGGGCAAATCCCTTTATGGACCTCTCGCAAAGCCCTTCTAGCATCTGTTACATGCAAACACCTCAATAAGGTTCCATCAAGTGATCTTTTGTATAAAATCTCTCTGTCTAAATAAAAACCCATGGTCAATCTCCTTAGGGTTTTCTTATCCCTTATCAAAGCTCCCTCTAGATATTCTTGATTTTGCATAAAGTTCATGATATTGTAAAACCAAGGCTTCCCATCTATCTCTCCTTCAATCGAGCAATAATAAGCTGAGTTATTTCTGATGTCAATGTGTACTAATTATACCCTATGCCCGAGATTAATGGTAGCTATAGTAGCCAATGTAGCCAAAGCATCCGCAAAATGGTTCCCCTCTCTTCCTAGGTGAGTGAATTTTATCTCTTCGAAGTTGTCTAATAATATGGATAAGTATTCCTGGTAAGGCCTCAACTTTTCTTCCTAGGTTTGCCATTCTCTTTTCACCTGACAGATAATCAACATTGAGTCACCATATACATCCTCCTTTCTAATCTTTATTTCTAATGCAACTTCTAAATTGAGTATACAAGCTTATTATTCAACTGTATTGTTGGTGCATTCAAAGTATAATTTAACTAAAACTGGATACAATTTCTGATCAGAAGAGACTATCACTACATCGACCTCGTTACCATATACATTCACTGCTCCGTCAAAAAACATAATCCACCAATCTGTCTTCTCTTCTTCTTCCTCTATTGACAATAAATTTTCATCCAATAAATCAAAATCTAGTGGCTCGTAATCCTCAATAGCATTATCAGCTAAGTGGTCGGCAATCATGCTCCCCTTCATAACTTTCCTTATCATGCACACGATGTCATACTCTAACAACAAAACCTGCCACCTTGCAATTCAGCTGGAGAGATAGGACTTGTTACATGTGTACCTTAATGGATCCACTTTTAAAATTAACCAAGTGTTGTGATATAACATATAATGTTGTAATATTTTTACCAGCCATCCCAATGCACAACATAATTTCTCTATTACTGTGTATCTAGACTCACATTTAGTAAACTTCTTACTCAGGGAATAAATAGCACATTTCTTTCCTCCTTATTTCATACTATCCCAGTACACATCCCATAGTTGTTTCCGTCATTGTCAGATACAATATGAATGGCCTTCCTAATAGAGGAGGAATATGCAAAGATGGACTTTGTAAACAACATTTGATATTATTAAATTCCTCCTCACACTCCTCATTCCAAGTCTCAGGATTCCTTTTCCTTAGCAATCAGAAGATAAATTCACATATAGTAGTTAGTTGAGCTATAAATCGAGCAATATAGTTCAACCTCCCTAATAATCCCTTCACCTCTTTCTTTATCTTTGGGGTTGGCATGGATTAGATGGCTTTTTCTTTATTAGGATCCACCTCTATACCTTTTTCACTAACTATAAATCCTAGCAGCTTGTCGGATTTAACCCCAAATGAACATTTTGTAGCGTTGAGCCTTAGTTCATACTTTCTTAATCTCTCAAATAACTTCCTCAACACCTTGACATGATCTTCTCCCCCTTTTAAATTAGTAATAATATCATCTACATAC
Organism: Populus euphratica; assembly: GCF_000495115.2. Taxonomy (NCBI): domain Eukaryota; kingdom Viridiplantae; phylum Streptophyta; class Magnoliopsida; order Malpighiales; family Salicaceae; genus Populus; species Populus euphratica. The sequence continues at coordinate 103,397 of NW_011500043.1, read as the reverse complement.
ACCTCAATTTCTTTATGCATTATATCATGGAATAAAGTCACCATGGCTCTTTGATAGGTGGCTCCTATGTTCTTTAAACCAAACAGCCTAACCTTCTAGCAACAGATCTCTCAAGGGGTGACAGAAGTTGTTTTTGCCTTGTCTTCTAAAGCCATCTTTATCTAGTTTTATCTTAAGAAACCATTCGTAAATGAACATATGTAACTAGGGGCAATATTATCAACTAAAATGTCTATGTGAAGCAGTGGAAAATCATCTTTGGGGCTAGCTTTGTTCAAATTCCAAAAGTCTATGGAAACTCTAATCTTCCCTTTCTTCTTAGGTGCAACAATAATGTTGGATACCCATTACAAGTATTTAACAACTTTTAGGAATCCAACATTCCATTGTTTCTAAAGTTCTGCTTTGACTTTGATCCGTGTATCCAAGTATGCTCTTCTCCATTTATACTTCACTGGTTTACAACCTTCCTCTAATGGGATCTTGTGTACTATGATATTTGTGTTCAACCCAGGCATATCCTTGTAAGACCAAGCAAAAACATCTGCATACTTATGTAGTAGAGCAGTTAACTTCACCCTTTGCTTAGGTGTGATTAAAGTCCCTATTTTTAATTCTTTTTTAGACTAGCCACTACATATATTTATGGTTTCAAGTTTTTCGGCAGTAGGTTCCCAGGTTTTTTCATGTTGCTCTACCAGCTTTGTGAATTCTCTGATATTGTTTTCATCCCATTCTTCTTCTTCCATCATGATTACTATTAGAGCTTCTTGGGTCACCCATTTTTGAAACTTTTCACCCCTGGCAAACTTTCACACAAAATTCTTGGTGGGGATTTCATCTTGAATTTGAACAGTCAGTTGTGGTAGCACTTCATCTTTCCTTGTGACTATTATTTTTGTCATTTCCTTCCATTTTATCTTCCTTCAAGGTGTTGGTGCTCACAGTTACCAACCTTTGAATAATGTTTTCTACTCCGTTATCTGGTTGCATCACATCTCATCTTGATTAGATAATCCTTTTTGGTATTCTAGTTGTTGTTACTTATTTTTGGACCCCAGGTACTAGAGACGGTGTATACCTCTTTTGAACTTAGTGTAGGAGTTTAACTCATGTTTGCTGGAAGATTGACAAAAGTAAAAAAAGAAATATTTTTTTGAAACCCTGTTTGAGTTGTTTTTTGGTCTCTTTATCCTTCCCCTTCGTTGCCAAAATCATTAGGTTTTCTTATATTGATCAGGATTCTTTATAATGCTAAATTTATTCCTTCTTTATCTGGTCTTTAAGGTTGGATAAAGCCCTCTGAATTTTCACTAAAAAAAGGGTTATGCTGTTGTCATAATTTTTTATTCCAACTTAGATTCTGTTTTTTACTCGGTTTCGTACGATATTTGACTATCCCAGCTATATTCTGTCACTCGTGACATTTTAAAAAATTGGCCTACACCTGTACTAGGTCTTAGGGATCATTGTTCTTAGGGCAGATTCTCAGGCAGATTTGGATGCTTAGCATTGTCAGATCAAGAACCTTTTTAACCAATTAGATTACTGCTAGATTTTATCCTCTAAAATAATTTTATCTCACCTCGACTCCTTATTAAAGTTGTAGTCCTGGACATGTAGATAAATTTAGGCTTTTAAATCGCTTGATTTTGATATTAGAAGCTTAAGATATTCTTGTTTGAATATCTAACATGGAGGAAGAGAATTCTACAGCAAGAAAGAGCCTGACCCGAGTTTTGCACTAACAACTCTATTTCTGTCACAAATTTTATTGATTTGTTCTTAGATCATACTCTTAGTCATATCAGGATTCTTGGCATTGTCAGTTTCTAAATTAAACCCGGAGATCCTTTTTGACTAACAAGATTACTACCAGAATATATTCTCTACAATGATTTTATCTCACTTCAACTCTTTCATCAAGTTGTAGTCCTGGATGCGTAAATAAATTTAGGCTTTTACATCGCTTGATTTCGATATCAAAAGCTCAAGATATTTCTATTTGAATATCTAACGAGGAGGTAGAGAATTCTATAGCGAGAAGGATCTTGACCCGTGTTTTGCACTAAAAACTCGATTTTCATCATAAATTTTGTTGATTTGTTCTTAGATCATACTCTCGATCATATTAGGATTCTCATCATTTGTCAGTTTCTGAATTAAATCATATCAACCAGATTATTGCCAGATTTTGTTCTCTAAAACGATTTTATCTCAATTCAACTCCTTCATCAAAGTTGTAGTCCTTGATGTATAGATCAATTTAAGCTTTTGAATCACTTGATTTTAATATCAAAAGCTCAAGATATTCTTGTTTGAATATCTAGTATGAAAGTAGGGATTCCTATCATGAGAAGGATTTTTGCCCAAGTTCGTAGGCCTGATTAGAGGGATTTTTTTGGACCAAGGACTGAATTGAAAAGTGATAAAATAAGGGATTTAACTGAAGATTAAAATTAGATGGAACCCAAAATTAATTACATTGCATACAAAATAAACCAATGTTTTGCATGAAATGAACCTAGCAAAACAAGCCCTACCATTGTTTCTTATCCTTGGTCCAAAGGCAACAACTTTGAACACCTAAACCAGCTATGGAAGAACGCAAAAGAGAGTTGCACCATCATTTAATGGTTGTGATTCTATACATGGAGAATAATCACCAAGATCATAGAATCAATCAGAATATTTGGCTTCCTAATTTGCTTTATTCGATTGCAAGCCACCCACGATTGTGTCCCCAGATTTGGTTTCCTAAATGGAGCTGCATATAGGCTGTATGTAAGCATCCTCTACTAACCTAAAAAAGAGCAGAAAGGAGAGGGGAGAAAAGGAAGGCAATAATAGAAAAGATAACAAAGCGGAGGGGAGAAAAAGAGGCCTCCTCTACTGACCTAGAAAAGTAAAATGAGAGGGAGGCAGGCAAAAAAAAAAAACTAAATAGGAAAGAGAGGGGAAAAGGAGGGGAACAAAGGAAAAGGAGCGTAGGGAAATGAAAAAGAAGAGACATAGAGAGGAGAGAAAAACATAAGAAAAAAAGGGAGATGAAGGCAAAACAAGGACAAAGAAAGGAGGCTTTTCTTTGATACTAAAAAGCCTTCACTAGAACATGAAAGAAAAAAAAAAGAAGAAAAACAAAGAGAAAAGAGAGAGGAGAAAAAAAGGAGAGGAGAAGAAGAAACAGGGAATTCTGCAGCAAATAAAGAGGAGGCGTTGCTAATAAAAAAAAGGCAGGGAAAAATGGAAAAGAAAGAAAAGAAATGAGAGGGAGGCTGGGCAGAGAAATCCATAAGAATGACACTATCGAAAGCAAGGAAAACACAGAGGCAAGGGCAACAACTCCACCAGCACAATATGCCATCATCTTCGTCATCTCCAGAGAAAGCATTAGCAGAAGGAGAGAAAATGAATAGAGACCAAAACTGGTGTGGCCATCACTTTCTCTGTCCCTAAAAGCAGCAACCATTGGTTGAGAGCAGAAGCTTTAGCACCTGTTGTCTTCGTCCATCTCAGCAAAAGCTTCAGCACCTGTCGCCTTCATCTATCTCAGCGCCAGCTTTCAAGAAAAGGAAAACAGAATAGAGAAGAAGGGAAAGAGAAGAGAAGAAAACAGGGAGAAGAAAGGAGAAAGAGGTAAGCAACACAAAAAGAAAGCCGGATGAATGCTGATAATGGAGAGCTAAAAAAACCAGACCCAAGAAAGGATCGATCTGGTAGCGTCAAGCGATGAATTTGGCTATCGAGTTTGAATTATAGTGACGGGCAAGAAGGCTAGCAGACCAGGTAAGCTGTCTCTCTTTTCTTACCAGCTCTGTATGTATTCTTGGTAGCATTGTTACTATTCAAGTGAAATTTAATTCACTTGAACAGTAATAGCCAAGGCATGCCTTTGTGCCCAGCCGTTCACGGGTTGGGGCCGATGACTCGGCTAGGCATGCTGGGTTTAGCCCAGCCACATGGGCCGAGCTGGACCTACCCCCTAAAAAACGAGAAATATCTTCTTTTTTATGTATTTACTTTATGGTGTCTGTATTTTTATATTGTAAAAATATAAATCTTACATTTGGAATACCTGGTTTTCGACGCAATGTGACAAATATACATACATAAAAAAAATGTTCTTATACATACAGCCAATACCCTAATGACATGACTAAAAGATTGATGTCTTCTTCTAAGTACAGGAGTGTCGAAGTAATAAATAACCCGGTAAGACTAGGGTTGAACCACAGGGAAGTTAATTGTATAAATTATAGATGACAATAACATAACAACAATAACAATAATAGTAGTAGTAGTAGTAGTAGTTGTTGTAGTAGTAGTAGTAGTAATAAAGAAAAATAAGGAGAAGAAGAAGAAGATTAGAACTTTGAGATTGAATATTATTGGGAATAATTTGTTATTATTCGCTGTTAATGTTTGGATAAAGAAACCCAAGTGGTTAATATCCAAAATATTTTTCTAGGAATAATAAGTCATCATATATTCTTGAAAGAAGCCTCGATTATAATCTAGGACATTTTAATTTTTGACTCGGTTTACAAGTCATCAAAGTATGAAACACTAAGGAAAAACGAGGTTTTTAAAGCACTATAAATTTTCTTAGATTTCTAAAATTTTGTCTCCCCTCCTTTCAATTTACGAGTTGCAAAACTCTTAAAATACTAAGGGAAAAATGATCTTTTAAAGCACATAGAATCTCTTTGGATTTCTATCTTAATAAATTTAATGTGAATCAAACCTAGAAAAACTGATGGATCAGAAAATACCAACACTATAGCAGCAATTATAAGGCAAACCAAACACCAAGCAGCTTACCTTAGGTAGGGCCTAGGGGTGCTAATACCTTACCTTTACGCAACAAGTCCCTTACCTTAGAATCTCTAAAAGACCAATTAGGTTTCTTAGTGACCATAATACTAAGTGGTGACTCCGAAGAACCAATCAAGCAAAATAAATGAAAAAATCACCATTAAACGTCGCGCTTGGGAGGATGTGACAGTAGTGATACGGTCATGCTAGGATGGGCTTCCACATTCCAGGAAGCATTTAGCTGCCATCCTTGCTACTTTTGAAATCCTTGGCTTTCTTAGCACCGTGCTCTTAGGTACCCACTCAGTGTTTATAATCTCAAAAGCATGGAGATTCCCATCCTTGTAACCCTCCATCTCAATGAAAGGTATGACCACATTCTTTACTATAGATACTTTTTTCTCTACTTTGACGGTTACCAACATCCCGTTCATGATACATTTCAAAACACTGGTGTAATGATGAACCGCCCCAGTTACATGAATCCAAGGCCTCCCTAGCAATATACTATAGGAAAGGTGGATATCCATAACTTGGAGTGCCACTAAGAACATTTATGGTCCCATATGCGACTCTACCTCTAAAGTCCCAATGATCTGTCTAGGCAAGCCATCATATGCTCTTGCCACCATAGTACTAGATTTCATATGAGATTCATCTACTGGTATTTTTTTTTTAGCATATGTTTTGGCAATACATTAAGAGCCGAGCTGTTATTGACAAGTACCTTTCTAATAAGGCAATCTTTGCATTTAATGGTGATATACAAGGGTTTGTCATGTCTAGTTCCTTCAGCATCTAATTCATCAGCCATGAAGTATAAGTAATTAGATATGTGGATCCTCCTTACCAAGTGCTCCATGGTTTTCTGTTCAATATCCTGGGGTACATATGCCTTATTTAATACCTTTTATAAGACATTTTGATGCAGCTCAGAGCTGAGTATCAAGGATATGAGGGATATCCTAGCTGGAGTCCTTTTAAGTTGTTGTACTATGTAATACTCACTATGCTTTATCAACTTTAGAAATTCATTTGACTCCTTTTTTTTATTGACTTATTAACCTCTATTTCTTTCTCAAGATCCACCACTTCCTTACCTTTAGCTCTTTTCAAATCCTTGGGCCTAAAACAACAGCCACTCAACATTAACCCACTGATCTTAGTATGAAATAAAAGGAAGGGGGCTTGAATGTTTAAGGTATAATCATAATTATATGGCATTGCACTATGATCTCTTTTTGTAAATGAAGGTTTAGTCAGGATCAGCTTTGGTAACCCATTAGCTATAGTTTGAACATGCATACCTCTAATAGTTTATCTCAATGATTAGTACTTAAAAGTGCATTTTTATCATGGTTTTATATCATTATTTTGCACTTTGAAAGAAAGACACCCACCCCATTTTGATGAGTTCTAACAACTTCCTTTTGAAAGTTCAAGTTTCAATTTCATGTAGAGGATTATCGGCATAGTATTTACAAGCTATTTCTAGCTTGTACCGTATAGAAAAGGTGATTGGATTGGCGGTAGAAGGATTTGAGTTATTTGCCCAATGCTTAGTAATTTAGCATATAAATCTTTCAAATGCATTGGTAGTAAAGGTAACTACTCATAAATATATTTTGTATATGGTTGTTTTGGTTGTTTGATGGGTGATTTATTCAGCTGGGTGAATTTGGGTGTAAGGGCTTGGTAAATTTTATGTTGGTGAATTGAGGAAAAGGCATTTGTAGATTTGGATAATTTACTCTCTTGCCTTTGTACCTTCCTTCTAAGTTGTTAACATCCCATTCTCTTTTTCTTCCAATAAAATCCTTCTTTTCTAGAGGCTCTGGTATGTGCTCAACTTTAATGCCCTACTCTATCCTTTCTATTATGTATACCACATCATAAAAATATTGAGATGAGCTGCCCATTAAATGCTCATAGTAAGGTGCTTTAAAAGTATTGACGAATAAAGTCACAATCTCTATTTTGATTAAAGGGGTTTAGACATGCATTACCCTGACTGACTAACTGACTGACTTCTCTTTTCCATTGACATTAGACTTATTCAGTTCAAAGCTATTTCCAGGATGAAGTTGTACTACTTAAGGAAATCTTCTACCAAATCTTTTCATTTCTTGATTTTAACTATTTCCAACCACATATACCAACTTAAAGCAGAGTCTGATAGACTATCTTGAAAAAAATAGATTAGCATTTTATCATCATGGATTACTTTAGCCATTTTGTTACAGTAAAATTGAAGGTGCATGTTTAGGCACTCCAAACCTGTATATTTGGTGAATTATAGGACCTTAAAATCCTTTGGTACAACAATGTTTGGTACCAAACATACCTCAACTGCTCGTATTGTGTCAAACCAGTCATTTCCTTCATGGTGGTTGGTGATTGAGCCGACCGGATAGGGATGGCTAGCACATAATGCTGCTCTGCTACTGAATTTGCCCCTAGATTCTGAGATGCTATAGGAATGTGAGATGCGGGTGAACCTGTAGATGGCTAGGCAAACGTTCCCTCCCTATTTTTCCTTTTAACAATTGTTTGAGAAGATTAGTCATCCATGACACTTCATTTTTCATTGATTCTAATTTGTTATGGTAATGGGATTCTAAGAGAGCCTTTTCTTCGTGTTTCATTCTTGTTCTGAATCTAGTGTAATGGACCTTGGGTGGGCGACCTATGTTCCACTAGAGTATGCAAATGACATATTATAAATAGATGTATGATGAAAATAAGATGCATATATGGTGTATGTTATTTTTAGAACTGATTTATGATTTTCATAATCCTTTAAGCAAGATTTCTAAGCCAAACTAATTGTTGTAAAAGAGTATTTTCCAAGTTCTTCATCAAGTTTTGACTGCCAAAACTCATTTAGAAAGAAAGATAGGTTGTGACCTTTTATAACTAACTAGAGCCTATACAAAAAGTTTACAAAATAACATCATCCCTTATACATTTATACTCTAATACGCATTTCCCTTATTGGCTAAGTCTTCAATAAAGGAAGTGAGAGCCCTCAGGTATTCTCAATACTTTATAGCACTATTTCTAACTTGGGTGGCTTGTTGTTGCATCCTCTCAGCATATCGGGCCACATGCTCAACCTGTTTCGTCATGTTTTATTTTGTCATGCAACAAGGTGTTATTTGTGATTATCACTTCATTGCTGGCTCCTAAGGCTTCATTGCTTCTTTCTAATGATCGAATCATTGTCTCTAATAGTGCTAACTCAGCCCTGACTCTTTGTAGTTCTTCTCTTTTGATGTTTAGCTTAGCTATTTAGGAGTTCATTTGAACTACAAAGCTGTCAATATATTCTTGACATTTATAGTGCTCTTACTTCAACTCATTTAACACTTCCTCTATCATAGCGTAATGACTTCACAACCCCTCTTCTTATATCTCCAGCTCATATTATATAATCATTATTTGTTCTTTTAAATACTCGATCATTTTCTAACTGTACCATATATTGGTTAGACGTTCTTCTTTCTTCTTCTATGTCAAGGTAGGTTAGCCAATTCTTCTCTTTCTTAGCTCTTATTTTTCTTAAAAAACTGCTTCTTTCTTTCTTCAAGGAATCCAATATCTCTTTATCTATATTTATCTTGCCTTTTGCTAATTCCTTGATCTTGGGAAACTCTAATTCTGTGAGCCTATTTTTGTTAACTAGTTTATAATTTTCAATTATACGATCCTTCAACTCATATTGGATCCCTTTGGCTATTGCTTTAGCTATCTTTACCCTTTTTCTGTCATTGTTTTAAAGATGTTAATTGCTCCTCTTTATCTTTTAATTGTTGGTTTAAGCAATTCCTCATTGTATTTTCTTCCTCTAATTATTTTTCTAGGATTTCTTGTTGCCCTTTGCTTTTGTTAAGATTGGCACCGCATCTTTCCAACTGTCTTCTTAACTCTTCCTCATTACCAATCCTTTTTCTTTTTGGTTGCTTATTATTGACTTAGGATGTTTAGGTGTTGAGTACCTAACTACCATAGAAATCTTTCCATTTCTCTAGACTGCATAATTCTAACTAACAAATGATTCAAACCTACTGCTTTCTTTTCCTTTCACCAATAAGGGCCTTTCCCAGTCTTGTTGAATGAGACCCATTTCTTTGAGATATGTTTGATGTTTGAATAAACCAATGAAATCTGCTAAACCCAGCTTTCTTGGTGTGTACTACATTCCATTGTAACCTTCAATGGTCAAAAGTCAAACCACTAGAAGTTGTTAAAGATGTCCCTTGGTGTTTGTCTCAAGATAACTGATAATCCATTAATACAACATCAAGACGCAACATTTCATGGCTCCCTTTCCATTCATTCTGTAATGGTTGAGTGACAACATGGTTTCGGCCAAAATTATTGAAGAGAGATTGATCTGGTCATGCTTGTATTCTATGAAAACACTTGCGACTTCCAGACTGATGACCCTAATTTTAGATGGAAACAATACAAGTCTAAAAATGGTAAAAGCCACCAACCTATATCGTTCATCTCCTAATCTGCCTTCCTCAGCATTCTTCTTCATCCTAGCTTCAATGACCTTCCATTTAAAACCCCTATTAGCTATTCTGCATTGATTGATCTTTCCTAGGCCTAATAACTTTACTACCTTGGCTGTCCCTTCAAAATTTTGGTTGTGCCTTCAAAATTTTGTTTGAGGTAAATTTTATAGTTGTTAATTGGAAAATCCAAGATCCTCTCATATTCCTCCAATGTAGGTGTCATATCTATGCTCCCAAAAGCAAAACACCAATAACTAGGATCCTAAAAGTCACCAGGGCATGGATTGCTGCTGTTTGTAGGGGTAACCTTATTAGTTGTGCAATTTTCCTATATTGCCTTTTGAAAAGAGTATCGTCAACATATTGACATGACTAAAAGATTGATGTCTTCTCCCAAGTACAAGAGTGTTGAAGTAATACATAACCCGATAAGACTAGGATCGAACCATAGGGAGGTTAATTATATAAATTATAGATAACAATAATACAACAACAACAATAACAATAAAAACAATAATAGTAATAATAATAGCAATAGTAGTAGTACTAGTAGTAGAAGTAGTAGTAGTAGAAGAAGAAGAAGAAGAAGAAGAAGAAGTTGATGAGAACTTTAAGATGAAAGATTAATGTAAGGATTAAAAAATGATAACAATAAATGTTAAGGTTAGAGGATCCACTAATGGTATGTCAAACTAGTATAAACTCTTATTACTTAAATGAAAACCACACACAAAGGAGTTCCAATCAGATTATAAATTGTTAACATGATTACATTAATTATCTTATTCGATTAATGCCAATACTTATAAATATTGTCAAGCATTATAACTTATGTTAACAACAAATCAAATTCCTTTCATAGCACAAGTGTCGATTATACCATGCAATATGAGCTATGAAAGTGCCAAGTATTTGTTGTATCAAGTGTTATACAATATAAATCTAGATTGGTTATTTAACAAGCAAAGTATTAAAGAGTAAACAAGATAGCAAATAGAAAACATGTTAGTATCAAACATTAAAGTCCATGTTAAGTTTACACTATACTTATTCTTACACCATTAGTATAACCTTTTCACCTTGACATAATAAACTTAGCTAAAAATAATGAAAGAAAGAAAAATAAATAAACTAAATAAGAACATAAATAAGATAAAAGTTAACTAAGTAAATGAAAGGAAATGAAAGGCATAAACAAGATATTAATGAAAATAAAACTTAAGCATTACAAAAATACAAAAATAGAAAGCAAGAGCATGATCTTGATCTGGAGACCAAGATGCCTAAATGCATGGCAAATGCCTCCTTTTATAGTGTAAAATTGGGAACTATTGATTTGATGACTAATTGATGAGTGGGTCGTCAACTCTTAATTTGGTGACAACCTTTATCTTCTCTTGTCCGCCCAAAACATCATTGATAATGTCAAAATTGAACCATTTGAAAACAAGAAAGTTGTAGGAAATTATCTTAGATTTCTAGAAAAACAATGAAGGTCATTTGGACTTTTAAAACTCCAGATATGGGCCACACACTGAACAATGCTCGGGCTGTAGGATAGATTCACACTTTTTTGTTATTGCTATGATTTAGACTTGAAAATGATCTTATTAAATCTTGGGCTCCTATGAAAGTTGTAGGCTTATGTCTTACCTTTCTATCCATACAAAGTAGACCTAAATCCGAGATCTACAGCTCGAGATATGACCCAATTACCGAACAGTGTTCTGGTTTAGACTACACTAACATCTCTTTACTAAGTTTGACCATCTTTTTGTCCTTTCAATTTCAGTTCTTAAGCTCATCAATCAATCCTTTTATTTATGTGATTGGCCTACATTTAAAATGAACATTTACCATAAATTAAAGGTATCTTATATTATTAGATACATTATTATAAAACATTCTTTAGTTAAGGAGTTATTAATACTTCAAGTGCAAAACGATGATATAAAACCTTGATAAGAATGCACTTTTAAGTACTAATCACATATCATATAATGGACCATAATTTCTCCAAGTCATTTATCATGGTGATCTCGGGCAATCTACTGATATTGTTTCTCGAACATTTTGTTTTAGCTACTTGAGTTAGCTCAAATTCTTGCTCAAACTTATGAAAAGATTAATACTCAGTCAAGATTTTAGTTCAACTTGCAATGATGATTTTAACATGATTAATTTTGATGCAAATGAAAGTAAAGTAATATATATCCTAAGGTCAAGCTTTAATTATTATGTGAGTTAAAAGGGAGGTTTTTTACTTAGTCTCAAAAAGGGTCTCATATTTGCCTAGTGACAACCTTCGTAAAGGTAGTATGGGGGCATTACAAAGAACAGCTAAGGCATGTATACCCATCATTATCAAGGAGGCACCCAGATATGAGTTGGGTGTTTCACATATCTGAAACCGACCAATAGTCATAGGGCAAATCATTTATAATCACATCTCATCCATAATTACATCTATGATTAAAACAATCAACTATATAATTCATTTTTAGATTATGCTCAGGGCCATATTCATTCTCAATCTCCATCTTAAATCACATGCATAAATTAATAATTAAAAGAACCAATTCAAGCACTAAGATTTCATAGACACACACACATAACACAACACATTTTAATATTCTAACATAATCTAGTACAATCTAATGCCCTAAGTATAGATTGATAAATTTAATATTCCAGAAACAAAACATTACGAATAAATTATTCTATATAGGTTACATGTTTACTACATGTCAAATTTACACCACAAATCCCTAATTTTCTAACTTATACAAAAAGGGATCAAAGAACCTAAAATCTATTCCTGATATGAATGGGAGGGACCTGTAAAAAGTATAAATTTTTCCATATAATTAAAATAAACAAATAATTAAAATACAAGCAATTTACAGAAGAACAATTATACAACATATCTATCTACTTAAATCATATGAGATTCTAGATGCGATCATAGTGATTAATATTTAAAAGTGTATTTTTATCAAGATTTTATATCATCATTTTACACTTGAAATAGCAATAACTCCATAACTAAAGTATGTTTTATAATAACATATCTAATAATATAATGTACCTTTAATTTATGGTAAATTTTCATCTTAAATATAGGCCTATCACATAAATAAAAGAATTGATTGATGAATTTAAGTACTGAAATTGAAAGGACAGAGAGATTGCCAAACAAAGAAAAGAGATGTTGGTGCAGTCTAAACCAGAACATTGTTAGGTAATTAGGTCATATATGGAGCTGTAGATCTCGAATATAGATCTACTTTATATGGATGGAAAGGTAAGACATAGGCCTACAACTTTCATGTGGAGATCTGGTTTTAAAAAGATTGTTTTCGAGTCCAAATTATAGCAACAACAAAGAAGTCTAAATTTATCCTGCAGCCCAAACACTGTTTAGTGTTCAACCTATATCTTGAGTTCTAAAAGTCCAAATGACCTTAATTTGTTTTTTCTAGAAAGCTGAGACAATTTTCTAGAACTTTCATGAGTATAAGTGGTTCTCATTCTAATGTTATTAATGATGTTTTATTCAGACAACAGAAGATAAGGATTGTCAGAATGTCAAAAGTTGGCCACCCCTCATCAATTAGTCATCAAATTAATAATTCCTAATTTTAACCTATAAAAGAAGGCATTTGCCATGCACTTAGGCATTTTGGTTTCCAGATCAAGAATGCTCTTGTTTTCTATCTTTGTATTTTTTGTAATGTATATGCTTTGCTTTCATTAATATCAAGTATATGCCTTTCATTTCCTTTCATTTACTTAGTTAACTTTTATCTTATTTATGTTCTTATTTTGTTTATTTATTTTTCTTTCTTTCATTATATTTAGCTAAGTTTATTATGTCAAGGTGAAAAGGTTACACTAATGGTGTACGAATAAGTATAATATAAACTCAATATGGACTTTAATGTTTGGTACTAACATGTTTTGTATTTGTTATCTTGTTCACTCTTTAATACTTTGATTATTTAATGACTAATCTAGATTTATGTTGTATAATACTTGGTACAACAAATCCTTGGCACTCTCATAGCTCATACTATATGGTATAACTGACACCTGAGCTATGAAAGAAACTTGAATTGTTGTTAACATAAGTTATAATCATGAATGCCTGATGAGATTTACAAGTATTAGCATTAATCGAATAAGATAAATAATATGATCATGTTAATAATTTATAATATGATTGGAACCTCCTTTGTGTGTGGTTTCCAATTAAATAATAAGAGTCTATACTATACTTGTTTGGCATACCATTAGTGGAACCTCTAACCTTGACACTTGTTATTATCATTGTTTAATCCTTACATTAATATTCCATCTCAAAGTTCTCATCTTCTCCTTTTTTTTCTTTATTACTACTACTAATATTATTATTGTTGTTATTGTTATTGTTATTATTGTTGCATTATTGTTATCTATAATTTATACAATTAACCTCCCTATGGTTCGACCCTAGTCTTGTCGAGATATTTATTACTTCGACACTTCTGCACTTGAAAAAAACATCAATCTTTGGTCGTGTCAGTCACAATCACAAGTACCTGTACATATGCATGCTTTTTTAAAAGAGAGAGAGAGAGACTCCAGTTAGCCTACATATAAGTGGTATGATTGTATTTTTAATTTCTTAACTATAAAATCTTATCTTCCTTCCCTTGATTCCTACTCAACCCACACATTCAAAAGATATAAAAGTGTGTAGAAATGGCAAGCTACTCAAGCATCATGTAAGAAATATTTGTGTTTTTTATTGTTCCAGTTCTAAAAAAGAAAATGAGTTTTTAAATTGAGCAAATCATCTTAGTTAGGTACTAGTTGAGAGAAACATTCGTTTAGTGTGTGGGGGAGGCAGTCTTTAGTTAATGGGGGGAGTGTCAATAGTTATATTTTTATGAAGTAGTCAAGTTTTAGGGGATGTCCCCAAAGCTTTAGCGAATGAAAAAAATCATTGGAAAAAACAATTGGAGAGGAACTACATGTCTCTAGAATGTTTGATGGAATGAATGCAATGTTTAAGCACATTAATGCCTTCATTACCTTAAGAAGTGGTCTGGGCACATTGGAAGAGATCTTTTATATTTCCTCTTGGGCCTAACAACAATTCACCATAAACCCATAGCTCTATTAAATATTAATGGTTTTTATGTTAAATTGTTATCTTTTCTTGATAATGCTGTGGAACAGGAATTTCTAACATCTTCGGCATGACAAATCATAATCTTTGCAACTACTGCTGAACAATTGATATACCAACTACAATCTTTGACTCCTGTAATTGATCCCACCATGAGTCGCATAAATTGATCAACTAAGGAAAGCCGTAAAAAGCTTAGATTGGATTTAAGCCTTTGTTTGTGAATCCTTGTGTCTTTTGGTTTTCTTAATATATTTTGTCTTGTTATTTCTTATATTTTTTTAAGTGTGTTTCAGGTTTATCAGTGTTTGATGTTTTAGGTGATGTCTTCTATACTCTATCTTTCTACTTTAAGACATTAAGGACTATGTCTCGTCTTAGTTAAGGGGAGAGGGTAGTAGTTGATATTAAAAAAAAACCTAACTGCATTTTCTATTTCATAAACCATTTGCAAAATTGTTGTTACTAGGATGATAGAGTGAAGGAGTTTTTTTTTTAAAGTAACTCTTGAGACACATCTTAGTAAACATTATTAACAAGGTCTATCCAAATACTTCTTGAAATATTTAGGTTTACAAACTCTCGCATTGTTATCACTTAATTCTGCTTATATACTCATTTAATAAGTATTCTTAAAACTTCATTTTCATACACAAACTTTAAGGTACCAACTATTTGCCTATACTCAGATTGATCTAGAAGTGGATCCCCAGCAAATTTGGACGGTTTGGAGCCCGAGACACAAGGGACTCTATAAGGTCGGATGCTAAGGAGGTGTACTCAATCTAAAAGATTAATAATATATCTTGTTTGATGAAGATGCAACTTAGAAGAAGAACGTGTGGCTTCAATAACTAGGAAGTAAGCCAATTAGCTAAGATCCTTCATGGAAAACTTAAGTTGCAAGTTAGAGACAAGAGATGTAATGAATTCCTAGTAATTAGATATGGCAAGGATATCATCTGCATATATTAATAAAAACACATGTTCTGAACCGTGGTGATAAGTGAACAATGAGGGATCAACTTGTGAGTTATGAAAGCCAAGAGACAACAGTGTAGTAGATAGATAATGAACCAAGCCCAAAGGGCTTGCTTTAAACCATAGAGAGATTTGTGGAGCTTACAAACAAAGTAGGGGTACACCAGATCTTCAAAGCCTTTCAATTATGTTATGTATGGCTGTTCCTCTAAAATGCCATAGAGAAAGGCATTAGAGATGTCAAATTGCCTAATATCCCAGTTGAAAGAAATGGCAATTGTAAGGACTATATGAACAACAAAAGGTTTGATGACGGGATTGAACATGTCATGAAAGTCTATCCCACTGTTTTGTAAATAGCCAACAGCAACAAGTCTAGCCTTGTGACATTCAATACTTCCATCAGGTCATCTCTTTAGTTTGAAGACCTATTTGTAGGGCACCACATTTTTACCAGGAGGATGAGAGCATATAGACTAGGTTTCATTCATTAGTAATGCCTAAAATTCGTTGTCCATTGTTACATGCCATTCAGGAAGAGAGCATGCTTGAGCATAAGTACGAGGCCCAGAGATGACCACACCTGCAAGCAGAGCTTGAAGAGGGTGACAGGTAAAGTAATATATGTGGAAACTAGGAAAGCTACGGAGGTTAAGGTAATCAATCTGCGATCTGGTGACCATATGAGAGCGAGGTAAGGGAAAAGAGGGTGATCTGTCTTGATACGCAGGATGCTCATTGTCAAGGGAAGAAGAAAACTGATGAATAGGTTTAGAGAAATCAAGAGAGGTAAGAAGAGTTACAAAATGACTAGAGGCAGAAATTAATGTAAATGGATGGAGATCATGGGTGGGAAAGGTAGAATTATAAGATATGGGAGGTGAGGATGGAGTAGTAGTGTTGTAACCTATTTTTGGCTCTCCGCTTGCAAAAAAATTAAAAAAAATAGTCTAACAAAAATAAAAAATAATAGCAATGTGATTAGTACTTGAAAGTGCATTTTTATCAAGGTTTATATCATCATTTTGCACTTGAAGTATCCATAACTCCTTAACTAAAGCATGTTTTATAATAACATATTTAATAATACAAGATACCTTTAATTTATGGTAAATGTTCATTTTAAATACAGGCCTATCACATAAATGAAAGCATTGATTGATGAATTTAAGTACTGAAATTGAAAGGACAAAGAGATGGCCAAACTTAGAAAAGAGATGCCGGTGCAGTCCAAACCAGAACACTGTTTAGTAATTGGATCATATCTAGAGTTGTACATCTCGAATTTAGGTCTACTTTATATGGATTGAGAGATAAGACATAGGACTACAACTTTTTCATGGAGCCCAAGATTTGAAAAGGCCATTTTCAAGTCTAAATTGTAGCAACAACAAAGAAGTCTGAATCTATCCTCTAGCCCAAGCACTATTTAATGTTTGGCCTATATCTGGAGTTCTAGAAGTCCAAATGACCTCAATGTTTTACACAAGAAAGCTGAGACAATTTCCTATAACTTTCATGTTTTATGTGGTTCCAAATATGACTTATCAATGACGTTTTGGGTAGACAAGAGAAGATAAGGATTGTCATCAAGTCAAGAGTTGGTCACCCACTCATCAATTAGTCATCAAATCAATAGTTCCTAATTTTAACCTATAAAAGGAGGTATTTGCCATGCATTTAGGCATATTGGTTTTGAGATCAAGATCATGCTCTTACTTTCTCTCTTTGTATTTTTTGTATTGCTTATGCTTTGCTTTCATTAATATCAAGTTTATGCCTTTCATTTCCTTTCCTTTACTTAGTTAACTTTTATCTTATTTATGTTCTTGTTTTGTTTATTTATTTTTCTTTCTTTCATTATGTTTAGCTAAGTTTATTATGTCAAGGTGAAAATGTTACACTAATGGTGTAAAAATAAGTATAATGTAAACTCAATATGGACTTTAATGTTTAATACTAACATATTTTATATTTGTTATCTTGTTCACTTTTTAATATTTTGCTTGTTAAATGACTAATGTAGATTTATGTTGTATAACACTTAGTACATCAATTGTTTGGCACTTTCATAGCCCATACTATATGGTATAACCGAGACCTGAGCTATGAAAGGTGATTAGTACTTAAAAGTGCATTCTCATTAAGGATTTATGTCATCATATTGCACCTAAAGTATCATTAAATTCCCTAACAAAAGCATATTTTTTATTAGCAAGTCTAAAAATATAATTGATTAGTACTTAAAAATGCATTCTCATTAAGGATTTATGTCATCATATTGCACCTAAAGTATCATTAAATTCCCTAACAAAAGCATGTTTTATATTAGCAAGTCTAAAAATATAATATACCTTTAATTCATGGTAAATGTTCATCCTAAATGCAGGTCTATCACATAAATAAAAGGATTGATTGATGAGTTTAAGGATTGAAATTGAAAGGAAAAAAAAGAAGGCCAAACTTAGCAAAGTGTTGCTGGTGCATTCCAAACTCGAACACCGTTCAGTAATTTGATCATATCTGGAGTTGTAGATATCCGATTTAGGTCCATTTTATATTGATGGAAAGGTAAGACATAGACCTACAACTTTCATATGAAGTCAAAGACTCAGTTCTGCCGTTTTCAAGCCCAAATCTTAGCAACAACGAAGACGTCGGAAGCTGTCCTGCAGCTCAAGCACTATTCGGTTTTTGGCTCATATCTTGAGTTCTAGAAGTCCAAATGAGCTCTGGTTTTTTTTTATGGAAAGCTGAGACAATTGCCCACAGATTCCACAATTCAGTTGGCTATAATTCTGATGTGAGCAATGACGTTTTGGCCAGCCAACAATATCAAAAATCAGCCCACAATATCAAAAAACCAGCAGCCATTAATGTCAAAAACCAGCCACCAAATCAATGGATGCCCACCAATTCTTCAATCAATCAATAGTTCTGAAACTTAGCCTATAAAAGGAGGCATTGTCCATGTATTTAGTCATATTAATTTTCAGATCAAAGTTATCTTCTTGCTTTCTCTCTACATCTTTGTAATGTTGAAGTTTTGTTTTATGCTATAGTAATCTCTTGTTTATGCTCTTTCATTTCCTTTCCTATACTTAGTTAGCTTATATTATGTTTATGTTCTTATATTGTTTATTTGTGTTTTTCTTCTTCTTAATGTTTAGCTAAGTTAATTATGTCAAGGTGAAAAGGTTTCTCTAATGGTGTTAGAATAGGTATAATATAAACTCAACATGAGCTTTAAATGTTTATATCCAAGAAAGATTGTTATTAACATGTTTTATCTTTTTATCTTACTAATTCTTAATACCTTGCTTATTAAATGTTTAATTTAGATTTGTGTTGTATAATATTTGGTACATCAAATGCTTGATCTTTCATAGTTTTCGGCCGACATCGTTATTATGATAGGAACTTGATTTGTTGTTAACATAAACTAGCAACATGAATGCTTGATGATATTTATAAGTATGGTATTACTTATATAAGATAATTAATATGATCATGTTAGTAATTTATAATGAGCTAATAACGAGAAATCATCCGATTAGAACCTCCTTTGTGTGTGGTTTCTAGTTGAGTAATAAAAAGAGTTTATATTATATTTATTTGAAATACCATTAGTGAATCATATAACCTTGACATATGTTTTGTTATTGTTTAATCCTTACATCAATATCACATCCCAAAACTTTCTTCAACTCCTTTTCTGTTATTATTCTCTTTAAATCTTTTTCTTTATTTGTAATTTATATAATTCACCTCCCTGTGGTTCGACCCCGGTCTTGCCGGGTTATTTTACTTTGACACTCCTGCACTTGGGATAAGACATCAACTCTTTGATCGTGTCAAGTTTTTGGCGCCGTTGCCGGGGAGGTAAGTTCTTGTATAAATTAAATATTCTATTTTATTTTATTTTCACTTTTATTTGTTTTTCTAATTGTTGTTTCTTTTTCTTTTTCTTTTTCTTTTTTTTCTTTTCTTTTCTTTTGTATTTGCATGAGAGTTTGGACACGTACATTAAGTGGTAGACTTTCTAGAAAATCATCATTTTCTTCAGAAAACATGGCCGAAGAAGATAATCAATCAATTCATAATGAGAATAATGAGAATAATGAGAATAATCGTGTTAGAACACTTAGAGATCATATGAATCCAACAAGAACAAGTGCACCATCATGTATTGTTTTTCCTCCTGATGCATCTCATTTTAATTTTAAGCCAGGTATTATTCAACTTTTACCCACTTTTCATGGCTTAGAATTAGAAAATCCATACTTGCACTTAAGAGAATTTGAAGAAGTTTGTAACACTTATAATGACTTAAATTGTAGCATGAACACCATCAGATTAAAGCTTTTTCCTTTTTTGTTAAAAGATAAAGCTAAAACATGGCTACAAAATATTAGGTCAGGATCCATTCATGCTTGGGATGAAATGCAACAACAGTTTTTAAAGAAATTTTTCCCTTCTCATAGAACAAACTCTTTCAAAAGACAAATCACCACTTTTACTCAAAAACCAGGAGAAACATTTTATAAATGTTGGGATAGATATAAAGACTTGCTTAATACCTGTCCTCATCATGGTTTTGAAACATGGAGATTGGTTTCACAATTTTATGAAGGGTTAACACCTAAAGATAGGCAAATGGTGGAATTGATGTGCAATGGAACTTTTGAAAATAAAGACCCTGATGAAGCAATGGAGTACTTAGACTTGCTAGCTGAAAATGCTCAAAATTGGGACACCACAGGTACTTGTGAGGCACCAGGTAAAACTCAACCTCATACATCTAATGGAGGCATGTATAGCCTTAGGGAAGATCATGACCTCCAAGCCAAATTTGCATCTTTAGCTAGAAAAGTTGAGGCACTAGAATTGAAAAAGAGTGGTCAATTAAAATCTGTTCAAGAAATTGTGTGTCAAATTTGTGAAACCAATGAACACTCAACCAATGATTGTCCCACGTTGCCTTCTTTTAAGGAATGTCTCCATGAACAAGCCAATGCTTTAAATAGTTTCCAAAGACCAAGTCATAACCCGTACTCACAAACGTACAACCCTGGTTGGAGAAATCACCCAAATTTCAGTTGGAAGAGTGGTAACAATAATGCACAAACTTCACAGCCACCATTTCAAACACAACATAATTTTCAAAATTCTCATGGATATACACCTCCTTATATTCCCCCTCCTAGAAGAAATCTTGAGGAAACATTACATGCATTCATTGAAAAGCAAGAGACAATCAACACTCAAAATGCTCAAACCATGGCTGATTTGAAAGATACTCTTGCAAAGTTCACATCTGCTCTTAGTTTTCAGGAGAAAGGTAAGTTTCCATCTCAACCCCAGCAAAATCCCAAAGGGCAATACAATTCAAGTACAAGCAATTCCGGAAGCCAACATCTGGATCAAGTCAAATCAGTCACTACTCTCCGCAGTGGTAAGGTTATTAAAAAACCTATTCTTGAACCTTGTGAGAAAGAAGATGAGTTAGTCTCCAAGGGTAAGGAAATGGTTGAACCTGATCATTGCAAGGAAGAGACTGATTCCCCACCAGCACTTCCATTTCCTCATGCCATGACCAAACAAAGAAAAGTCAATCACAATTCTGAAATCTTTGAAACTTTCAAACAGGTAAGGATTAATATACCTTTGCTAGATGCTATTAAACAGGTACCATCTTATGCTAAATTTTTGAAAGATCTATGCACTGTAAAGAGAAAATTAAATGTGAAAAAGAAAGCCTTCTTAGCCGAACAAGTAAGTGCCATTCTTCAGAACAATAATGCTTTGAAATATAAAGACCCTGGTTGTCCTACAATTTCTTGCTTTATTGGAGAACATAAAATTGACAGAGCTTTACTTGATCTTGGAGCTAGTGTGAATTTACTTCCATATTCGGTTTTTCAAAGTCTAAATCTCGGTGAGTTAAAACCTACTTCTGTTACTCTTTTACTTGCTGATAGATCTATAAAAATGCCTAGAGGAATAGTTGAAGATGTGTTAGTACAAGTTGATAAATTCATCTTTCCTGTGGATTTTATTGTCTTGGATACACAACCTGTTGAAGCATGCAATTCAATTCCTGTTATTTTAGGACGTCCATTTCTTGCAACTTCTAATGCATTGATTAATTGTAGGAATGGAGTGATGAAGTTATCTTTTGGAAACATGACATTAAAAATGAATGTTTTTAACATTTGCAAGCAACCTGGAGATGATAATGATTTACAAGAAGTAGATTTTATTGAAAAAATAATTTATGATCAATTTGAAAATTCTTCCAATGAAACTGAGTTTAATGAATCTGAAGATTTGCAAATGGTTTGTTTTCAGGAAGAATCAAAGGCAAATATTTGGAGACCAAAAATTGAGGAATTGCCACCACGATCAATTGGGTCCATACCTTCAAGTGTTCAACCACCAAAACCCGATTTGAAGCCATTGCCATGTAATCTCAAATACTCATTTTTGGGAGAAAATGAAACTTTTCCGGTAATAATTTCTTCCAAACTTAATGTTCATCAAGAAGGTAAGTTATTACAAACTCTTAAAATGCACAAAAATGCATTAGGATGGACCATAGCTGACATAAAAGGAATTAGTCCTTTGATTTGCACACACAAGATTTATTTGGAGGAAAATGCTAAACCCTCTAGAGAAATGCAACGAAGGCTTAATCCTAATATGAAAGAAGTAGTGAGAAATGAAGTCATTAAACTTCTAGATAATGGAATCATTTATCCTATTTCTGATAGCAAATGGGTAAGTCCTACCCAAGTTGTACCTAAAAAGTCTGGAGTTACTGTAATAACAAATGAGAAAAATGAGTTAATTCCAACAAGGACTATTACTGGTTGGCGCATGTGCATTGACTATAGGAAACTTAATTCAATGACTAGAAAAGATCACTTTCCTTTACCTTTCATGGATCAAATTCTAGAAAGAGTTGCAGGTCATGAATTTTATTGTTTCCTAGATGGTTATTCAGGTTACAACCAAATTGAAATTGCATTTGAAGATCAAGAGAAAACTACTTTCACATGTCCATTTGGTACATTTGCATATCAAAGGATGCCTTTTGGATTATGTAATGCACCAGCCACGTTTCAAAGATGCATGCTTAGCATATTCAGTGATATGGTTGAACGCTTTCTTGAGATATTTATGGATGATTTTTCTGTTTTTGGTGATTCATTTGATAATTGTTTAACTAATTTGGAAAAGGTTTTGAACAGGTGTGAAGAGAAGAATCTTGTGTTGAATTGGGAAAAATGTCATTTTATGGTAACAAACGGCATTGTACTTGGTCACATTGTTTCATCAATAGGAATTGAGGTTGATAAATCTAAAATTGAGTTAATTGCCAACTTGCCAACACCAAAATCTGTTAAAAATGTTAGATCATTTTTAGGACATGCTGGTTTTTATAGAAGGTTTATCAAAGATTTTAGTATAATATCTAAGCCATTGTGTAACCTTCTAACAAAGGATAATGTTTTTGAATGGACTGAATATTGTGAAGAAGCCTTTGTTAAACTTAAAAACCTGCTTACATCTGCTCCTGTTATTCAACCTCCTGATTGGTCATTACCTTTTGAAATAATGTGTGATGCTAGTGATTATGCCGTGGGTGCTGTTTTAGGACAAAGAAAAGATAAGAAACCCTATGTCATTTACTATGCAAGTAAAACTTTAAATAGTGCTCAAATAAATTACACAACCACTGAAAAAGAATTACTTGCTGTAGTATTTGCGTGTGAAAAATTCAGATCTTATCTTGTTGGCTCACCTGTTATTGTTTTTAGCGATCATACAGCGTTGAAATATCTTCTTTCCAAGAAGGATTCTAAAGCTAGATTGGTGCGGTGGATTTTGTTACTTCAAGAATTCGATATCACAATCAAGGATAAGAAAGGCACCGAAAATGTTGTCGCGGATCATTTGTCAAGATTGACAACTGATTCGAAATCTGACATCACGCCAATCGATGACTACTTTCCTGATGAATCTTTACTTTCTGTCACTACAATGCCTTGGTTTGCTAATATTGTTAATTTTCTTGTTTCAGGACATTTGCCAGCGCATTGGGGCACTCAAGACAAAAGAAAGTTCTTGAACGAAGTGAAGAACTTTTATTGGGATGACCCTTATTTATTCAAATATTGTCCTGATCAAATATTTCGAAGATGCATTCCCGACAATGAGGTAAGTAGTGTCATTAAATTTTGTCATTCTGAGGCATGTGGGGGCCATTTCTCATCAAGAAAGACAACTGCAAAAATCTTACAAAGTGGATTTTACTAGCCCACCATGTTCAAGGACACGCATGCATTCTGAAAATCTTGTGAAAATTGTCAAAAGTTAGGATCTCTTTCAAAACGTCACATGATGCCTTTAAGTACTATTCTTGTCATTGAAATCTTTGACTGTTGGGGTATAGATTTTATGGGTCCATTTCCTCCATCATTTGGTTTTGTGTACATATTAGTCGCAGTAGACTATGTTTCAAAATGGATAGAAGCAATTCCAAGTCGTAACAACAATCATAAAACAGTCATTAAGTTTTTGAAAGAAAACATTTTGAGTCGATTTGGAATCCCTCGGGCCATGATAAGTGATGGTGGAACACATTTCTGTAACAAGCCATTTGAGTCTTTAATGAAAAAATATGGAATCACACACAAAGTTGTCACCCCTTATCACCCCCAGACAAATGGACAAGTAGAACTTGCTAATAGGGAGATTAAACAAATCTTGGAAAAAACAGTGAACCCTAATCGAAAGGACTGGTCTTTAAGACTTAATGATGCACTTTGGGCTTATCGAACTGCTTTTAAAACATCATTAGGTATGTCACCTTATAGGTTGGTTTATGGAAAACCTTGTCATTTGCCTGTGGAACTTGAATACAAAGCTTATTGGGCTATTAAAGCTTTCAATTCAAACCTGGATGATGCGAGTCAGTTGCGTAAGTTACAAATAAATGAGCTTGAAGAAATAAGAAATGATGCATATGAGAATTCAAAAATTCATAAAGCAAGAATCAAAGACTTTCATGATAAAAGAATCTTGAGAAAAACATTTGATGTTGGTAAAAAAGTTTTGCTTTATAATTCTCGACTCCATTTATTTCTTGGAAAGTTAAGATCAAGATGGAGCGGTCCATTTGTTGTGAAACATGTATATCCTTATGGGGTCTTTGATATTGAGAATCCAAAGAATGGTAATGTTTTCAAGGTCAATGGACATCGTTTGAAAGCTTACTTTGATAATTTTCCTAGTGAAAATGAATCCATTGGTTTGAATGATCCTGTATATGAAGGTTGATTATTTTGTTTTTCTCATATTTTTTTTTGTGTTTCTTTTTGGTGTGACTTTTGTTTTGCTAGTCTTTCTCCAACCCCGGTCAAATGGCGGATAACGGTACTCCGTGACTCTTAAGTCGGTTCTTTCAGTTTCCCATGATAATTGATATCTCTGTATATATTTGTTCAATTCCTTGTTCCTTCTCTTTTCTTTACATCTCTTCTGCACTTCTCTTTAAAAACAAAACAAAAAATGGACACCACTCTTGAAAAATTGAAAAAGTATTTTCCTGCTCTGCCTCAGAATGCGATTACAAAAATTTACCATGCTAGGTGTGAAAGATTGAGGTTGTTAATGAACCATGGAATTCCTGAAGATATTCACTGGATAATTGAAGCAAAGATCCGATTATCAGGTGAGTCTTCCAACTCTTTTATTTCATACATGCCTAGGACAGGTAAAAGCACTTTTGCAAAGAAACGTCGTGCAAAACGACTAAAAGTCTGTCACCGATGTGCTAGATGGACTTGTAATACACAATGTCGTTCTTTAGGAATGGTATCTATAAACCGTGAAGATAAAATACAATTCATTAAGGATGGCCTGAGTAAGGAGTCTTTAGATAATCTTCTATTAACTCTTGAGACGCATCCTAGTGGAGATGTGCATCGTGTAATTCATGATTTATGGCCTCATTTTCATAAAGAACATGATCGACTTAGTCTTGGGAATCTGACTGAAAAAGACCCTGTTTGCCAGTTTTTAAGAAAACTGGATGGGAAGCCTATCCCCGACCCATAGAGGGCGTTTAAGCCGTTCTTGGACGTAAAACCAAGGGAAAGCTGTGAGCCACAATCACAACTGCTTGTACATACATTTTTATATATATATATATATATATATAATAATAAAATAATACCAATAAATAAATAAATAAAAGAGAGAGAGAGAGAGAGTAAGACTTCAGCTAGCCTACATATAGGTGGTATGCTTTGCATTTTCAATTGTTCATCTATAAAATCTTCTCTTCCTTCCCATCATTTCTACTCAACCCATTCATTCAGCATATATAGAAGTGTGTAGAAATGGTGAGTTCCTCTGTTTCTAAAATAAAAACTATTTGTGTTTTTGGTGGATCTAGTCCTGGGAAAGAAAAAGAGTTTTTAGAATCAGCAAATCATCTTGGTCGGGTACTAGCTGAGAGAAAGATTCATTTAGTGTATGGGGGAGGCAGCCTTGGGTTAATGGGGGGTGTTTCAATAGCTGCATTTGTAGGAGGCAGTCAAGTTTTGGGGGTTGTCCCTAAAGCTTTAGCCGAAGGGGACATCATTGGAAAAACAATTGGAGAGGAATTACAGGTCTCTACAATATCTGATAGAATGAATACAATGTTTAACCATGCCGATGCCTTCATTGCCTTACCAGGTGGTCTAGGTACATTGGAGGAGATCTTTCATATTTCCTCTTGGGCCCAACTGAACATTCACCATAAACCTATAGGTTTGTTAAATGTTAATGGTTTTTATGATAATTTGTTATCTTTTCTTGATCAAGCTGTGGAACAGGAATTTTTAACATCTTCGGCACGACAAATCATAATCTCTGCTGCTACTGCTGAACAATTGATTGACCAACTAAACTCTTTCATCCCTGTAATTGATCCCTTCATGAGTCAACTCAATTGGTCAAACATGAAACGCCATAAAAAGCTTAAATTGGATTTGAGCCTTAGTTTGTGAAAAATTGTGTCTTTTGGTTTTATTAATAGCATAATATTTGTGTTTTGTTGTTTCTTATATTTGTTTTAGTGTGTTTCAAGTTTGTCAATAGTCGCTGTTTCAGGTGATATCTTCTACACTCTATCTTTTTGCTTAGAACATTGAGGACAATGTCTCGTTTTGGTTGGGGGGAGAGGGTAGTAGTTGATATTAAAAAAAAAATTCTATTATTTAAACCATTTGCAAAACTATTGTTACTAGGATGGCAGAGTAACGGAGGAACTTTAGTGACTCTTGAGACGCATCTTAGTAAACATTCTTAACAAGGTCTATTATAATACTTCTTGACATATTCAGGTTTACAAACTCTTGGATTGCTATCTATAGATTCTGTTTATATGCCCATCTAACAAGTATTTTTAAACCTTCATTTTCACACACACACTCGAACATATGATTGTGGGTTGCACATTGGATTATTACATTATTTGTGTTCTTTTGTTAAAGGTAACAACTAAGGGAAAGAGATAGTATATAATATGTAAAAAAAAAAGAAAAAAAAGAAAACAAAAATAATAATAAAAAGAAAATAAAAACAAAGTAGATAAGTTTGGTTTCGTAGCCTCATTGACTTAAGCAAATAAGCCCGAAGGGGTGTTTGAACACCTAGTACCCTAAAGTCAACTGACTTGGAAGTTATTGGCCCAGTGCTTGTTACATGGGTTGAGGAGAAAGCTTAAGGGAATCAAACACTGCACTATCTACATATCAGTATTTGCAACCCGAGTTACTAAGCTCGTAGGGGTGTCTCAACACCTGATGCCCTAAGACCAACTGGTCTGGGAGTCATTAGCCGAAAGCTCGTTACATGGGTTCAGCATACATTGTGCTATAAATTCTTGCTTTTAAAAAAAATAAAAGAGAATATAAATTTTTTTTTAAAAAAAAAAAAAAAAAAAAAAAAAAGACAAGATAACAATCCCAACCCAAGGAAGTTAACTTTAAACATTAGAACAAAAATTTTGTTTTCTTCCATGAAAAGCTCCATAGCTATGTTTTGATTTATTGAGCACCGAAAGAAGGTTTACTAATATCTTGTTTAAGAGGTATTAAGCAGATATATAAATTTAATGAGAGTTTGTTTATCTGGATAGATTAATAGAAGTTAAATGATGAATGCCTTGCTTTGTGGTATTTGCAAATTATTTTTCTATTTTAATGCTTTGATTACTAGGGACTAGTAATAAGCTGGTTGGGGGGTGTGATTAGTACTTAAAAGTGCATTCTCATTAAGGATTTATGTCATCATATTGCACCTAAAGTATCATTAAATTCCCTAACAAAAGCATGTTTTATATTAGCAAGTCTAAAAATATAATATACCTTTAATTCATGGTAAATGTTCATCCTAAATGCAGGTCTATCACATAAATAAAAGGATTGATTGATGAGTTTAAGGATTGAAATTGAAAGGATAAAAAGAAGGCCAAACTTAGCAAAGTGTTGCTGGTGCATTCCAAACTCGAACACCATTCAGTAATTTGATCATATCTGGAGCTGTAGATATCATATTTAGGTCCATTTTATATCAATGGAAAGGTAAGACATAGACCTACAACTTTCATATGAAGTCAAAGACTCAGTTCTGCCGTTTTCAAGCCCAAATCTTAGCAACAACGAAGACGTCGGAAGCTGTCCTGCAGCTCAAGCACTATTCGGTTTTTGGCTCATATCTTGAGTTCTAGAAGTCCAAATGAGCTCTGGTTTTTTTTTATGGAAAGCTGACACAATTGCCCACAGCTTCCACAATTCAGTTGGCTATAATTCTGATGTGAGCAATGACGTTTTGGCCAGCCAACAATATCAAAAATCAGCCCACAATATCAAAAAACCAGCAGCCATTAATGTCAAAAACCAGCCACCAAATCAATGGATGCCCACCAATTCTTCAATCAATCAATAGTTCTGAAACTTAGCCTATAAAAGGAGGCATTGTCCATGTATTTAGTCATATTAATTTTCAGATCAAAGTTATCTTCTTGCTTTCTCTCTACATCTTTGTAATGTTCAAGTTTTCTTTCATGCTATAGTAATCTCTTGTTTATGCTCTTTCATTTCCTTTCCTATACTTAGTTAGCTTATAGTATGTTTATGTTCTTATATTGTTTATTTATGTTTTTCTCCTTCTTAATGTTTAGCTAAGTTAATTATGTCAAGGTGAAAAGGTTTCTCTAATGGTGTTAGAATAGGTATAATATAAACTCAACATGAGCTTTAAATGTTTATATCCTAGAAAGATTGTTATTAACATGTTTTATCTTTTTATCTTACTAATTCTTAATACCTTGCTTATTAAATGTTTAATTTAGATTTGTGTTGTATAATATTTGGTACATCAAATGCTTGATCTTTCATAGTTTTCGGCCGAAATCGTTATTATGATAGAAACTTGATTTGTTGTTAACATAAACTAGCAACATGAATGCTTGATGATATTTATAAGTATGGTATTACTTATATAAGATAATTAATATGATCATGTTAGTAATTTATAATGAGCTAATAACGAGAAATCATCCGATTAGAACCTCCTTTGTGTGTGGTTTCTAGTTGAGTAATAAAAAGAGTTTATATTATATTTATTTGAAATACTATTAGTAAATCCTATAACCTTGACATATGTTTTGTTATTGTTTAATCCTTACATCAATATCACATCCCAAAATTCTCTTCAACTCTTTTTCTGTTATTATTCTCTTCAACTCTTTTTCTTTATTTGTAATTTATATAATTCACCTCCCTGTGGTTCGACCCCGGTCTTGCCGGGTTATTTTACTTTGACACTCCTGCACTTGGGATAAGACATCAACTCTTTGATCGTGTCAAGTTTTTGGCGCCGTTGTCGGGGAGGTAAGTTATTGTATAAATTAAATATTTTATTTTATTTCATTTTCACTTTTATTTGTTTTTCTAATTGTTGTTTCTTTTTCTTTTTCTTTTTTTCTTTTCTTTTCTTTTGTATTTGCATGAGAGTTTGGACACGTACATTAAGTGGTAGACTTTCTAGAAAATCATCATTTTCTTCAAAAAACATGGCCGAAGAAGATAATCAATCAATTCATAATGAGAATAATGAGAATAATCGTGTTAGAACACTTAGAGATCATATGAATCCAACAAGAACAAGTGCACCATCATGTATTGTTTTTCCTCCTGATGCATCTCATTTTAATTTTAAGCTAGGTATTATTCAACTTTTACCCACTTTTCATGGCTTAGAATTAGAAAATCCATACTTGCACTTAAGAGAATTTGAAGAAGTTTGTAACACTTATAATGACTTAAATTGTAGCATGAACACCATCAGATTAAAGCTTTTTCCTTTTTTGTTAAAAGATAAAGCTAAAACATGGCTACAAAATATTAGGTCAGGATCCATTCATGCTTGGGATGAAATGCAACAACAGTTTTTAAAGAAATTTTTTCCTTCTCATAGAACAAACTCTTTCAAAAGACAAATCACCACTTTTACTCAAAAACCAGGAGAAACATTTTACAAATGTTGGGATAGATATAAAGACTTGATTAATACCTGTCCTCATCATGGTTTTGAAACATGGAGATTGGTTTCACAATTTTATGAAGGGTTAACACCTAAAGATAGGCAAATGGTGGAATTGATGTGCAATGGAACTTTTGAAAATAAAGACCCTGATGAAGCAATGGAGTACTTAGACTTGCTAGCTGAAAATGCTCAAAATTGGGACACCACAGGTACTTGTGAGGCACCAGGTAAAACTCAACCTCATACATCTAATGGAGGCATGTATAGCCTTAGGGAAGATCATGACCTTCAAGCCAAATTTGCATCTTTAGCTAGAAAAGTTGAGGCACTAGAATTAAAAAAGAGTGGTCAATTAAAATCTGTTCAAGAAATTGTGTGTCAAATTTGTGAAACCAATGAACACTTAACCAATGATTGTCCCACGTTGCCTTCTTTTAAGGAATGTCTCCATGAACAAGTCAATGCTTTAAATAGTTTCCAAAGACCAAGTCATAACCCATACTCACAAACGTACAACCCTGGTTGGAGAAATCACCCAAATTTCAGTTGGAAGAGTGGTAACAATAATGCACAAACTTCACAGCCACCATTTCAAACACAACATAATTTTCAAAATTCTCATGGATATGCACCTCTTTATATTCCCCCTCCTAGAAGAAATATTGAGGAAACATTACATGCATTCATTGAAAAGCAAGAGACAATCAACACTCAAAATGCTCAAACCATGGCTGATTTGAAAGATACTCTTGCAAAGTTCACATCTGCTCTCAGTTTTCAGGAGAAAGGTAAGTTTCCATCTCAACCCCAGCAAAATCCCAAAGGGCAATATAATTCAAGTACAAGCAATTCTGGAAGCCAACATCTAGATCAAGTCAAATCAGTCACTACTCTCCGTAGTGGTAAGGTTATTAAAAAACCCATTCTTGAACCTTGTGAGAAAGAAGGTGAGTTAGTCTCCAAGGGTAAGGAAATGGTTGAACCTGATCATTGCAAAGAAGAGACTGATTCCCCACCAGCACTTTCATTTCCTCATGCCATGACCAAACAAAGGAAAGTCAATCACAATTCTAAAATCTTTGAAACTTTCAAACAGGTAAGGATTAATATACCTTTGCTAGATGCTATTAAACAGGTACCATCTTATGCTAAATTTTTGAAAGATCTATGCACTGTAAAGAGAAAATTGAATGTGAAAAAGAAAGCCTTCTTAGCCGAACAAGTAAGTGCCATTCTTCAGAATAATAATGCTTTGAAATATAAAGACCCTGGTTTTCCTACAATTTCTTGCTTTATTGGAGAACATAAAATTGACAGAGCTTTACTTGATCTTGGAGCTAGTGTGAATTTACTTCCATATTCGGTTTTTCAAAGTCTCAATCTAGGTGAGTTAAAACCTACTTCTGTTACTCTTTTACTTGCTGATAGATCTATAAAAATGCCTAGAGGAATAGTTGAAGATGTGTTAGTACAAGTTGATAAATTCATCTTTCTTGTGGATTTTATTGTCTTGGATACACAACTTGTTGAAGCATGCAATTCAATTCCTGTTATTTTAGGACGTCCATTTCTTGCAACTTCTAATGCATTGATTAATTGTAGGAATGGAGTGATGAAGTTATCTTTTGGAAACATGACATTGAAAATGAATGTTTTTAACATTTGCAAGCAACCTGGAGATGATAATGATTTACAGGAAGTAGATTTTATTGAAAAAATAATTTACGATCAATTTGAAAATTCTTCCAATGAAATTGAGTTTAATGAATCTGAAGATTTGCAAATGGTTTGTTTTCAGGAAGAATCAAAGGCAAATATTTGGAGACCAAAAATTGAGGAATTGCCACCACGATCAATTGGGTTCATACCTTCAAGTGTTCAACCACCAAAACCTGATTTGAAGCCATTGCCATGTAATCTCAAATACTCATTTTTGGGAGAAAATGAAACTTTTCCGGTAATAATTTCTTCCAAACTTAATGTTCATCAAGAAGGTAAGTTATTACAAACTCTGAAAATGCATAAAAATGCATTAGGATGGACCATAGCTGACATAAAAGGAATTAGTCCTTTGATTTGCACACACAAGATTTATTTGGAGGAAAATGCTAAACCCTCTAGAGAAATGCAACGAAGGCTTAATCCTAATATGAAAGAAGTAGTGAGGAATGAAGTCATTAAACTTCTAGATAATGGAATCATTTATCCTATTTCTGATAGCAAATGGGTAAGTCCTACCCAAGTTGTACCTAAAAAGTCTGGAGTTACTGTGATAACAAATGAGAAAAATGAGTTAATTCCAACGAGGACTATTACTGGTTGGCGTATGTGCATTGACTATAGGAAACTTAATTCAATGACTAGGAAAGATCACTTTCCTTTACCTTTCATGGATCAAATTCTAGAAAGAGTTGCAGGTCATGAATTTTATTGTTTTCTATATGGTTATTCAGGTTACAACCAAATTGAAATTGCATTTGAAGATCAAGAGAAAACTACTTTCACATGTCCATTTGGTACATTTGCATACCGAAGGATGCCTTTTGGATTATGTAATGCACCAGCCACGTTTCAAAGATGCATGCTTAGCATATTCAGTGATATGGTTGAACGTTTTCTTGAGATTTTTATGGATGATTTTTCTGTTTTTGGTGATTCATTTGATAATTGTTTAACTAATTTGGAAAAGGTTTTGAAGAGGTGTGAAGAGAAGAATCTTGTGTTGAATTGGGAAAAATGTCATTTTATGGTAACAAACGGCATTGTACTTGGTCACATTGTTTCATCAATAGGAATTGAGGTTGATAAATCTAAAATTGAGTTAATTGCCAACTTGCCAACACCAAAATCTGTTAAAAATGTTAGATCATTTTTAGGACATGCTGGTTTTTATAGAAGGTTTATCAAAGATTTTAGTATAATATCTAAGCCATTGTGTAACCTTCTAACAAAGGATAATGTTTTTGAATGGACTGAATATTGTGAAGAAGCCTTTGTTAAACTTAAAAACCTGCTTACATCTGCTCCTGTTATTCAACCTCCTGATTGGTCATTACCTTTTGAAATAATGTGTGATGCTAGTGATTATGCCGTGGGTGCTGTTTTAGGACAAAGAAAAGATAAGAAACCCTATGTGATTTACTATGCAAGTAAAACTTTAAATAGTGCTCAAATAAATTACACAACCACTGAAAAAGAATTACTTGCTGTAGTATTTGCATGTGAAAAATTCAGATCTTATTTTGTTGACTCACCTGTTATTGTTTTTAGCGATCATGCAGCGTTGAAATATCTTCTTTCTAAGAAGGATTCTAAAGCTAGATTGGTACAGTGGATTTTGTTACTTCAAGAATTCGATATCACAATCAAGGATAAGAAAGGCACCGAAAATGTTGTCGCGGATCATTTGTCAAGATTGACAACTGATTCGAAATCTGACATCACACCAATCGATGACTACTTTCCTGATTAATTTTTACTTTCTGTCACTACAATGCCTTGGTTTGCTAATATTGTTAATTTTCTTGTTTCAGGACAATTACCAGCTCATTGGAGTACCCAAGATAAAAGAAAGTTCTTGAACAAAGTGAAGAACTTTTATTGGGATGACCCTTATTTATTTAAATATTGTACTGATCAAATATTTCGAAGATGCATTCCTGACAATGAGGTAAGTAATGTCATTAAATTTTGTCATTCTGAGGCATGTGGGGGTCATTTTTCGTCAAAAAAGACAACTGCAAAAATCTTACAATGTGGATTTTATTGGCCCACCATGTTCACGCATGCATTCTGCAAATCTTGTGAAAATTGTCAAAAGTTAGGATCTCTTTCAAAACGTCACATGATGCCTTTAAGTACTATTCTTGTCATTGAAATCTTTGACTGTTGGGGTATAGATTTTATGGGTCCATTTCCTCCATCATTTGGTTTTGTGTACATATTAGTCGCAGTAGACTATGTTTCAAAATGGATAGAAGCAATTCCAAGTCGTAACAACGATCATAAAACAGTCATTAATTTTTTGAAAGAAAACATTTTGAGTCGATTTGGAATCCCTCCGGCCATGATAAGTGATGGTGGAACACATTTCTGCAACAAGCCATTTGAGTCTTTAATGAAAAAATATGGAATCACACACAAAGTTGCCACCCCTTATCACCCCCAGACAAATGGACAAGTAGAACTTGCTAATAGGGAGATCAAACAAATCTTGGAAAAAACAGTGAACCCTAATCGAAAGGACTGGTCTTTAAGACTTAATGATGCACCTTGGGCCTATCGAACTGCTTTTAAAACATCATTAGGTATGTCACCTTATAGGTTGGTTTATGGAAAACCTTGTCATTTGCTTGTGGAACTTGAATACAAAGCTTATTGGGCTATTAAAGCTTTCAATTCAAACCTAGATGATGCGAGTCAGTTGCGTAAGTTACAAATAAATGAGCTTGAAGAAATAAGAAATGATGCATATGAGAATTCAAAAATTCATAAAGCAAGAATCAAAGACTTTCATGATAAAAGAATCTTGAGAAAAACATTTGATGTTGGTCAAAAAGTTTTGCTTTATAATTCTCGACTCCATTTATTTCCTGGAAAGTTAAGATCAAGATGGAGCGGTCCATTTGTTGTGAAACATGTATATCCTTATGGGGCCTTTGATATTGAGAATCCAAATAATGGTAATGTTTTCAAGGTCAATGGACATCGTTTGAAAGCTTACTTTGATAATTTTCCTAGTGAAAATGAATCCATTGGTTTGAATGATCCTGTATATGAAGGTTGATTATTTTGTTTTTCTCATATTTTTTTGTGTTTCTTTTTGGTGTGACTTTTGTTTTGCTAGTCTTTCTCCAACCCCGGTCAAATGGCGGATAACGGTACTCCGTGACTCTTAAGTCGGTTCTTTCAGTTTCCCATGATAATTGATAACTCCGTATATATTTGTTCAATTCCTTGTTCCTTCTCTTTTCTTTACATCTCTTCTCCACTTCTCTTTAAAAACAAAAAAAAAAAACAAAAATGGACACCACTCTTGAAAAATTGAAAAAGTATTTTCCTGCTCTGCCTCAGAATGCGATTACAAAACTTTACCGTGCTAGGTGTGAAAGATTGAGGTTGTTAATGAACCATGGAAG
Source organism: Populus euphratica (assembly GCF_000495115.2). Taxonomy (NCBI): domain Eukaryota; kingdom Viridiplantae; phylum Streptophyta; class Magnoliopsida; order Malpighiales; family Salicaceae; genus Populus; species Populus euphratica. Next base: position 68,160 of record NW_011500043.1, on the reverse strand, counting down.
TCCTAAAGATATTCGCTGGATAATTGAAGCAAAGATCCGATTATCAGGTGAGTCTTCCAACTCTTTTATTTCATACATGCCTGGGATAGGTAAAAGCACTTTTGCAAAGAAACGTCGTGCAAAACGACTAAAAGTCTGTCACCGATGTGCCAGATGGACTTGTAATGCAAAATGTCGTTCTTTAGGAATGGTATCTATAAACCGTGAAGATAAAATACAATTCATTAAGGATGGCCTGAGTAAGGAGTCTTTAGATAATCTTCTATTAACTCTTGAGACGCATCCTAGTGGAGATGTGCATCGTGCAATTTATGATTTATGGCCTCATTTTCATAAAGAACATGATCGACTTAGTCTTGGGAATCTGACTAAAAAAGACCCTGTTTGCCAGTTTTTAAGAAAATTGGATGGGAAGCCTATCCCCGACCCATAGAGGGCGTTTAAGCCGTTCTTGGACGTAAAACCAAGGGAAAGCTGTGAGCCACAATCACAACTGCTTGTACATACATATTTGTTTTTTTTATAATAATAATAAATAAAAAAAGAAAGAGAGAGAGAGTGAGACTTCAGCTAGCCTACATATAGGTGGTATGCTTTGTATTTTCAATTTCTCATCTATAAAATCTTCTCTTCCTTTCCATCATTTCTACTCAACCCATTCATTCAGCATATATAGAAGTGTGTAGAAATGGCAAGTTCCTCTGTTCCTAAAATAAAAAATATTTGTGTTTTTTGTGGATCTAGTCCTGGGAAAGAAAAAGAGTTTTTAGAATCAGCAAATCATCTTGGTCGGGTACTAGCTGAGAGAAAGATTCATTTAGTGTATGGGGGAGGCAGCCTTGGGTTAATGGGTGGTGTTTCAATAGCTGCATATGTAGGAGGCAGTCAAGTTTTGGGGGTTGTCCCTAAAGCTTTAGCCGAAGGGGACATCATTGGAAAAACAATTGGAGAGGAATTACAGGTCTCTACAATGTCTGATAGAATGAATACAATGTTTAACCATGTCGATGCCTTCATTGCCTTACCAGGTGGTCTAGGTACATTGGAAGAGATCTTTCATATTTCCTCTTGGGCCCAACTGAACATTCACTATAAACCTATAGGTTTGTTAAATGTTAATGGTTTTTATGATAATTTGTTATCTTTTCTTGATCAAGCTGTGAAACAGGAATTTCTAACATCTTCGGCACGACAAATCATAATCTCTACTGCTACTGCTGAACAATTGATTGACCAACTACAATCTTTCATCCCTGTAATTGATCCCTCCATGAGTCAACTCAATTGGTCAAACATGAAACGCCATAAAAAGCTTAAATTGGATTTGAGCCTTAGTTTGTGAAAAATTGTGTCTTTTGGTTTTATTAATAGCATAATATTTGTGTTTTGTTGTTTCTTATATTTGTTTTAGTGTGTTTCAGGTTTGTCAATAGTCGCTGTTTCAGGTGATATCTTCTACACTCTATCTTTTTGCTTAGAACATTGAGGACAATGTCTCGTTTTGGTTGGGGGGGAGAGGGTAGTAGTTGATATTAAAAAAAAAAATTCTATTATTTAAACCATTTGCAAAACTATTGTTACTAGGATGGCAGAGTAACGGAGGAACTTTAGTGACTCTTGAGACGCATCTTAGTAAACATTCTTAACAAGGTCTATTATAATACTTCTTGAAATATTCAGGTTTACAAACTCTTGGATTGCTATCTATAGATTCTGTTTATATGCCCATCTAACAAGTATTTTTAAACCTTCATTTTCACACACACACTCGAACATATGATTGTGGGTTGCATATTGGATTATTACATTATTTGTGTTCTTTTGTTAAAGGTAACAACTAAGGGAAAGGGATAATATATAATATGCAAAAACAAAATAAAAATAAAATTAAATTAAATAAAAAATAAAATAAAAACAAAGTAGATAAGTTTGGTTTCGTAGCCTCCTTGACTTAAGCAAATAAGCCCGAAGGGGTGTTTGAACACCTAGTACCCTAAAGTCAACTGACTTGGGAGTTATTGGCCCAATGCTTGTTACATGGGTTGAGGAGAAAGCTTAAGGGAATCAAACACTGCACTATCTACATATCAGTATTTACAACCCGAGTTACTAAGCTCGTAGGGGTGTCTCAACACCTGATGCCCTAAGACCAACTGGTCTGGAAGTCATTAGCCGAAAGCTCGTTACATGGGTTCAGGATACATTGTGCTATAAATTCTTGCTTTCAAAAAAAAAAAAAAAGAAAAGGAAAAAAAAAGAGAAGATAACAATCCCAACCCAAGGAAGTTAACCTTAAACATTAAAACAAAAAATTTTGTTTTCTTCCATGAAAAGCTCCATAGCTATGTTTTGATTTATTTAGCACCAAAAGAAGGTTTACTAATATCTTGTTTAAGAGGTATTAAGCAGATATATAAATTTAATGAGAGTTTGTTTATCTGGATAGATTAATAGAAGTTAAATGATGAATGCCTTGCTTTGTGGTATTTGCAAATTATTTTTCTATTTTAATGCTTTGATTACTAGGGACTGATAATAAGCTGGTTGGGGGGTGTGATTAGTACTTAAAAGTGCATTCTCATTAAGGATTTATGTCATCATATTGCACCTAAAGTATCATTAAATTCCCTAACAAAAGCATGTTTTATATTAGCAAGTCTAAAAATATAATATACCTTTAATTCATGGTAAATGTTCATCCTAAATGCAGGTCTATCACATAAATAAAAGGATTGATTGATGAGTTTAAGGATTGAAATTGAAAGGATAAAAAGAAGGCCAAACTTAGAAAAGTGTTGCTGGTGCATTCCAAACTCGAACACTGTTCAGTAATTTGATCATATCTGGAGCTGTAGATATCATATTTAGGTCCATTTTATATCAATGGAAAGGTAAGACATAGACCTACAACTTTCATATGAAGTTAAAGACTCAGTTCTGCCGTTTTCAAGCCCAAATCTTAGCAACAACGAAGACGTCGGAAGTTGTCCTGCAGCTCAAGCACTATTCGGTTTTTGGCTCATATCTTGAGTTCTAGAAGACCAAATGAGCTCTGGGTTTTTTTTTATGGAAAGCTGACACAATTGCCCACAGCTTCCACAATTCAGTTGGCTATAATTCTGATGTGAGCAATGACGTTTTGGCCAGCCAACAATATCAAAAATCAGCCCACAATATCAAAAAACCAGCAGCCATTAATGTCAAAAACCAGCCACCAAATCAATGGATGCCCACCAATTCTTCAATCAATCAATAGTTCTGAAACTTAGCCTATAAAAGGAGGCATTGTCCATGTATTTAGTCATATTAATTTTCAGATCAAAGTTATCTTCTTGCTTTCTCTCTACATCTTTGTAATGTTCAAGTTTTCTTTCATGCTATAGTAATCTCTTGTTTATGCTCTTTCATTTCCTTTCCTATACTTAGTTAGCTTATATTATGTTTATATTCTTATATTGTTTATTTATGTTTTTCTCCTTCTTAATGTTTAGCTAAGTTAATTATGTCAAGGTGAAAAGGTTTCTCTAATGGTGTTAGAATAGGTATAATATAAACTCAACATGAGCTTTAAATGTTTATATCCTATAAAGATTGTTATTAACATGTTTTATCTTTTTATCTTACTAATTCTTAATACCTTGCTTATTAAATGTTTAATTTAGATTTGTGTTGTATAATATTTGGTACATCAAATGCTTGATCTTTCATAGTTTTCGGCCGAAATCGTTATTATGATAGAAACTTGATTTGTTGTTAACATAAACTAGCAACATGAATGCTTGATGATATTTATAAGTATGGTATTACTTATATAAGATAATTAATATGATCATGTTAGTAATTTATAATGAGCTAATAACGAGAAATCATCCGATTAGAACCTCCTTTGTGTGTGGTTTCTAGTTGAGTAATAAAAAGAGTTTATATTATATTTATTTGAAATACTATTAGTAAATCCTATAACCTTGACATATGTTTTGTTATTGTTTAATCCTTACATCAATATCACATCCCAAAATTCTCTTCAACTCTTTTTCTGTTATTATTCTCTTCAACTCTTTTTCTTTATTTGTAATTTATATAATTCACCTCCCTGTGGTTCGACCCCGGTCTTGCCGGGTTATTTTACTTTGACACTCCTGCACTTGGGATAAGACATCAACTCTTTGATCGTGTCATTAAGGATTAGTACTTAAAAGTGCATTCTTGTGTTTTTGATCAAAACGTCATTGCTCACATCAGCTAATTCCTTTCAAGTCAGTAATTTTCCACCCAATTGCTTTCTTGTGTTTTCTCACCACTCTCAAAAGTTTGTGTTCTTGCTCTATGCTAAGTGATTTATAATTAAAAGTGTATTTTTATCAAGATTTTATATCATCATTTTGCACTTGAAGTATCAATAACTCCTTAACTAAAATATGTTTTATAATAATGTATCTAATAATATAAGATACCTATAATTTGTGGTAAACGTCTATTTTTAATGCAGGCCTATCACATAAATGAAAGGATTGATTGATGACTTGAAGAACTTAAATTGCAAGGATAAAGAGATGGCCAAACTTAGAAAAGAGATGTCGGTGCAATCCAAACCGGAACACTGTTCGGTAATTGGGTCATATCTAGAAGAGATGTCGGTGCAATCCAAACTGGAACACTGTTCGGTAATTGGGTCATATCTGGAGCTATAGATCTTTGATTTAGGTCTACTTTATATGGATGGAAAGGTAAGATATAAGTCTACAACTTTCATATGGAGCCCAAGATCTAAAAAGGCCATTTTCAAGTTCACATTGGAACAACAACAAAGAAGTCCGAATCTGTCTTCCAGCTCGAGCACTGTTCGGTATTTTGGCCATATCTAGAGTTCTAGAAGTCCAAATGAGCTGAAGTTTTTACACAAGAAAGCTGAGACAATTGCCTACAACTTTCATGTTTGCAACTGGCTCCAATTTTGACGTTATCAATGACGTTTTGGGCAGACAAGAGAAGATAAGGATTGTCACCAAGTCAAAAGTGTTATCAATGATGTTTTGGGTAGACAAGAGAAGATAAGGATTGTCACCAAGTCAAGAGTTGGTTACCCACTCATTAATAAGTCATCAAATCAATAGTTCCCAATTTTAGCCTATAAAAGGAGGCATTTGCCATGCATTTAGGCATCTTGGTTTCCAGATCAAGATCATGGTCTTGCTTTCTCTCTTTGTATTTTTTGTAATGTTTATGCTTTGCTTTCATTAATATCAAGTTTATGCCTTTCATTTCCTTTCATTTACTTAGTTAACTGTTATCTTATTTATGTTCTTATTTTATTTATTTATTTTTCTTTCTTTCATTATGTCTAGCTAAGTGATTGTGCATCAAAAGTGTCATTAAGTCTCTTATTTTACATATGTATTTATTGTTTTTATTTGGTTGTTTTTATAATAATTGATGTGTTTTTTAGTAATCCATGATCTTACATGTCCACACAACAAATAACAATTGATTTATTTTGGGTAATCCATTAATCCAAGAAGGCAAGCACATGGATGGAAAGCTGGAGGGGATATTTTAACATGATTTTGGGTCAAAAAGAAGAAGGAGACACCTTATAAATGAGGAAGAAAAACGTGCACCAAAGTAGTTGTAAAGCTGTCTTGATTTGATTTTTCAGAACACCTTTCGGTGTTTTGCCCATCACTTTTGACTCAGGTGTCCAAATGAGCTGTTCGTTAATGATCTGGAAAGGTGATGATATAAATATGTCTCTAATAGACTTCTCGAAAAAAAGCTTCTAAGAGGGTCGAATTGCTGTCCAAAGTTAGAGTCAGATTTGTGTCCGAATTTTTTTCTGAAATTGTATTGTGTTCTTCTTTATAGATTTCGATTCTTTAGTTTGTAAAACTTATTATTTCAGTTGGATTCAAGTTCTTTCATGTTTATTGAAGTGTTCTTATATATAATCATGGTTGGCTAAACTCTTTCTTGGATCCAAATCAAGGATAATGGTGATTGAGGTGAGTTCTTTAGGATATGAATGAATCTTAATGTTTATCTTCTTATTTTCTTCATGAATGATTTATTATTGTAAAGAAATTTTAGAAATCATTTAGGTAATGTTATAATCTTGAATTTTTATGCACAAACTTTAGTTTTGGTATAGAGATTGCTTGATTCAATGTCTTACTTAATATGAAAGTACTTGTTCATTCTTAAGCAATAATCAATCTTCATCTTTCTAATCTTCATTGTAATATCTTCCGATCTAATATCACCATCGTTGAGATTAGGTTGAGTTATCTTATATATGTTGAAGAAATCACCAATACATCACCATTAAAATTGATTTGGACCAAGACTTACTTTTTCTTGTCATTTAAAATCTATTTACATTTTTTTTTATCTTTAAAAACAAATCCATCAATTATTTTCAACCAAGTTATTGTTAATTTAATTTCTCTTGAGTTTTTTTGGTTACTTAGCTTAATTTCCAGATCTAGCTCTCTGTGGATATGACCTCGATCTTACCGAGTTAATTGCTACATCGCACACTCGTGCACTTACGAGTTAAAACAAGCCGATCATAAAAAGCGGTCAAGCAATTTTGGCGTCGTTGCCGGGGAGCTAGCAAGCAAAGGTATCAAATTTAGATTTGATTATTGGAAAACTAAAAAAAATCATATAAAAAAAATTAAATTGGTTGGTTTTACCGCCTAAAAAAAAATTGACCTTAACATTTCGGATATTGGACTGTGGACTGGACTATTAATTGTTGGATTTTGGTTGGTTCAACCATTTTTCTTTTATTGTCTATTCTTATTAGTTTCTAATATTTTTCTTGTTTATTTCATTTTATTTTGTTGTTTTGTTTTTATTTATTGTCTAAAGTGTTTGGCCGGTATTACCGCCTTTGTTTTTTTATTCATGCTTGTTATAATTATCTTTTAATGTTTATTGTTGTTATTTTTCTTCTATTTATTGTCTAAAGTGCTTGGTCGGTATTACCGCCTCTTGTTTATTTCCTTTTTATTTTGTTGTTTTGTTATGATTATTTTTCTTATATTTATTGTTTGAAGTGTTTGGCCGGTATTACCGCCTTTTGTTTATTCATGCTTGTTATAATTATCTTTTAATGTTTATTGTTGTTATTAGTGCTTATTAGTTGGAGAGTGAATTTCTTAATTTGGTGTATTTTTATTTTTGAGCTATTACTTTTATTTGCATTTTTTTTCTTTCCTTTCCTTTCATATTCATATAATTTTTATATTATTATTATTTTTATTATTATTATTTTATCATGGCTAATGTTGAAGATGTAGAGGGTGAAGGGAGTGTTCAAGGTAATGGACCTCCACAATTCAATGATCAACCTAATTTTCGAACTCTTAGAGAGTATCTTCACCCGGCTAGACAAAGTACACCTTCGTGTATTATCTTACCTCTTAACCAACAAGCTTTCAATTTGAAACCGGGCATGATTCAACTTCTTCCCACATTTCATGGTATGGATTCTGAAAATCCATACATACACATTAAAGAATTTGAAGAGGTATGTAATACTTTTATTGATAGAACATGCACAGAGGAAACCATTCAGCTTAAATTGTTCCCATTCTCTCTAAAGGATAAAGCCAAGCTTTGGCTAAACTCCTTGCGTCCTAGGTCTATAGGTACATGGAGAGAAATGCAAGCTGAATTTTTGAAAAAATACTTCCCCACTCATAGGACAGCAGCTTTACAACGTCAAATGATGAATTTTTCTTGTAGTCCAAATGAGTCATTTCACCAAGCTTGGGAAAGGTTCAAAGACTTGTTAAATGCATGCCCTCATCATGGTTTTGAGATGTGGAGGTTAGTGAGTTTCTTTTATGACTCTCTTACCGCAGATTTTAAAAAGCTAGTGTCAACCATGTGTAATGGTGAGTTTTATGACAAAGAACCAAGTGAGGCCTTTGATTTTTTTGATCAATTGGCTGAAAACACAAAGCAATGGGAGACTTCTCTCCCAGTTCATGTTGAGTCTAGAAACACCATTTCTCATTCAAGTGGGAAGTTTCAATTGAAAGAGACTGATGACCTCAATGCTAGATTAGCCTCATTGGCTAGGAAAGTAGAGTCTCTTGAGATTAAAAAAGTGCATGTCATAAGTGAACAACAAGAGGAAAGTTGTGTTGTTTGTGAGAGCAAAGGGTATAGGACAATTGAGTGTCCTACCATTCCAGCCTTCAAGGAAATGCTATATGGCCAAACTTCTGATTCAAGTAATGTAAGAAAGCCATTTCCAAACCAAGTAGGCAATCCCCACTTTGAGACCTATAATCCTGGATGGAGGAACCACCCAAATTTTGGATGGAGAAATGAGGGCTCTTTAGTACCTCAAACATTTCAACCTCCACCCCAACCATTTCATGCTCCCACACATAACACATACCAACCACCTTATAAGAGATCCTTAGAGGATACTCTTCAACAATTCATGCAAACGCAAGGAGGAATCAACAACCAAGTTTACAAATTCCAAGACCAGACCAATAGGACCTTAGATGACATTCGAAGTCAACTAACTAAGTTGACTCAATCACTAAGCATTCAAGAGAAGGGAAAAATCCCAGCTCAACCAATGCCCAATCCTAGAGGTCAGGTACACATGAGTGAATCCTCACCTAGTGAACCTTCAAACCATGAACAAGTCCAAGCCATCACTACCCTTAGAAGTGGAACAATTGTTGACAAAGGTGTAGGTTTTAGGATTCCTAAAGGTATTGTAGAGGAGAAATCTAGGGAAAGTGAAGAGGGAATCAAAACACAAGTGACAAATGAGAGTTTGAGTGACAAAGAAGGTGAGATAAATGAGAAAGAGATGAGTGAGAAAGGATATGATTCAAGAAAAATTAGAGTCAAAATGAGTGATTTAGAATTTGTTCCTAGAGCACCATTTCCACAAAGGTTAGGGAAACCTAAACAAGATCTTATGAACTCAGAAATCTATGAATTGTTCAAAGAAGTGAAAGTCAATATTCAACTCCTTGATGCAATTAAACAAGTTCCATCTTATGCAAAGTTTCTTAAGGATTTATGCACAGTCAAAAGGAGATTGAATGTGAAAGAAAGAGCTTTTCTGACTGAACATGCTAGTGCCATCATCCAGTTTAAGACCCCTCCCAAATACAAAGATCCTGGTTGTCCTACCATTTCATGTATTATTGGAAGTCATAAGATAGATCAAGCTTTGTTGGATTTAGGAGCAAGTGTGAATTTAATACCCTACACTGTTTACGAACAATTAGGTTTAGGAGAAATCAAGCCTACTCGAATCACCCTTCAATTAGCTGATAGGTCAATCAAGATTCCCAGGGGTATCGTTGAGGATGTGTTGGTCCAAGTAGATAAATTCTACTTTCCTGTTGATTTTGTAGTGTTAGACACCGCACCAATTCAAGGTTCTAATGTCCCCATCCCAGTCATCTTAGGGAGACCTTTCCTAGCTACATCCAATGCCTTAATTAACTGTAGGAATGGGGTGATGAAATTGTCTTTTGGGAATATGACTGTGGAGATGAACATATTCAATGTCTCCAAACAAATCGGGGAACATGAGGACATTAGAGAGGTAGATTTCATCCAAACAGTTTGTCAAGAACACTTTGAGAGAGTGTGGATCAAGGATCCATTGGAGAGAACTTTAATTCATGATGAAAGATTTTATTCTTTGGAATGTGTTGATGAGGAAGTAAGAGAACTCGAGACTTATCTAGATCCAATGCCTATTATGTCAATAGGTCAATGGACCCCATCATTTGAGCCTTTGATTTCACCCCAAGTGAAAGTTGAGGAATCTCTTGTCCAGCCTGATAAACTAGAAAGGAAGCCTTTACCGAGTGATCTTAAGTATGCATTTCTAGGGGAAGATGAATCATATCCTATTGTGATCTCATCAAAACTTAGCATAGAGCAAGAACAAAAACTTTTGAGAGTGGTGAGAAAACACAAGAAAGCAATTGGGTGGAAAATTACTGACTTGAAAGGAATTAGCCCTCTTTTATGTACACATATAATCTATCTTGAAGAAGAGGCTAAATCTGTGAGGCAAATGCAAAGACGATTGAACCCAAACATGAAGGAAGTAGTGAGAGGTGAAGTGCTTAAGCTACTTGATGCAGGTATCATTTACCCTATTGCAAACTCAAAATGGGTTAGTCCAACCCAAGTTGTCCCTAAAAAATCTGGAGTCACGGTAGTGAAGAATGAAAATAATGAGCTGGTACCAACTAGAATCCAAACTGGATGGCGTATGTGCATTGATTATCGTAAATTGAACATGGTGACTAGGAAGGACCATTTTCCGCTTCCATTTTTAGACCAAGTGCTTGAAAGAGTAGCTGAAAGAGCTTTCTATTGTTTTCTGGATGTATACTCAGGTTACAACCAAATTGAGATTTCTTTAGAAGACCAAGAAAAAACCACTTTCACTTGTCCTTTTGGTACTTATGCTTATAGAAGAATGCCATTTGGTTTGTGTAATGCACCAGCCACTTTTCAAAGGTGTATGATGAGTATCTTTAGTGACATGGTGGAAAATGTTTTGGAAGTTTTCATGGATGATTTTTCAGTTTATGGGGATTCTGATGAGTTGTGTCTAATGAATCTAGAAAAAGTTCTTGAAAGGTGTGAAGAGAGCAATCTTGTACTCAATTGGGAGAAGTGTCATTTTATGGTGACACATGGCATTGTTTTAGGTCACATTGTCTCTTCAAAAGGGATAGAGGTAGATAAGTCAAAAGTGGAAGTCATTTAAAAATTAACTACCCCTAAGACTGTGAAAGATGTGAGATCCTTTTTAGGACATGCTGGTTTTTATCGAAAATTCATTCATTCTTTTAGTACCATTGCCAAACCATTGTGTAACTTGTTGTCACAAGATGTCCCATTTGATTGGACATCAAAATGTCAAGAAGCTTTTGAAAAGCTTAAAGGGTTGTTGACAACTGCACCAATCATACAAGCTCCTGATTGGTCTTTACCATTTGAACTGATGTGTGATGCTAGTGATTTTGCGGTTGGGGCTGTTTTAGGGCAAAGAAAAGACAAGAAACCTCATGTCATATATTATGCTAGCAAGACTTTGAATGATGCTCAATTGAATTACACTACAACTGAAAAAGAACTCTTAGCTGTGGTCTTTGCATTAGACAAGTTTAGGTCTTATTTGGTTGAATCTCTTGTTATTGTTTTCACTGATCATGCAGCATTGAAATATTTGCTCACAAAACAAGATGCCAAACCACATTTGATTCGATGGATCCTCCTACTCCAAGAGTTTAACATTGAAATTCGAGATAAAAAAGGAGTAGAGAATGTAGTGGCTGATCATTTGTCTCGTCTTTCAAGCTATAAGACCATAATTGATGAATCTCCAATAAATGAACTCTTTGCTGATGAAAATTTATTTTGTGCAGGTACTGTCTCTTACATTGGTTCTCCATGGTATGCTGACATAGCAAATTACCTAGCCACAAGTCAGATTCCTTCTCAATGGTCTAAACTTGACAAACAAAAATTCTTGCGCAATGTGCGCACCTTTTTTTGGGATGACCCCTACCTATTTAAATATTGTGCTGACCAAATTATTAGGCGGTGCATCCCTGATCATGAAATTTCAAGGGTCATTAATTTTTGTCATGCATTAGCCTGTGGTGGGCATTTCTCTTCCAAGAAAACCATTGCCAAAATCTTGCAGTGTGGTTTTTATTGGCCTACCATGTTTAAAGATGTTCATGCCTTCTGTGTTGCATGTGACCGATGCCAACGACTAGGTAGCCTCACTAGGCGTAACATGATGCCCCTTAACCCCATCCTTGTTTTGGAAATATTTGATTGTTGGGGGATTGATTTCATGAGACCTTTTCCAAGTTCATTTAGTTACCAATTCATCCTTGTAGCTGTTGATTATGTGTCTAAATAGGTGGAGGCCATTGCATCTCGAACCAATGACCATCGAGTTGTGGTCAAATTCTTGAAAGAAAATATTTTCTCTCGTTTTGGCATGCCCCGGGCTATGATTAGTGATGGGGGAAAACATTTTTGTAACAAGCCCGTTGGGATTTTGATGAGAAAATATGGTATAATTCACAAGGTCAGTACCCCCTATCACCCACAGACTAGTGGCCAAGCTGAGTTGGCAAATAGGGAGATCAAGAACATTTTAGAGAAAACAGTCAATCCAAACTGTAAAGATTGGTCCCTACGACTAGTTGATGCTTTGTGGGCATATCGCACTGCTTATAAGACCTCTTTAGGAATGTCTCCTTATAGACTAGTTTATGGAAAGCCTTGTCATCTCCCTGTTGAGATTGAGCACCATGCATATTGGGCCATTCGGCAATTCAATGACAATGAAAATGAGGTTGGCAAAAATAGAAAGCTTCAATAGGATGAATTAGAGGAGCTAAGAAATGATGCATTTGAAAATGCAAAAATTTCAAAACATAAGATGAAAACTTTGCATGATAAACATATTCTTAGAAAATCCTTTCATGTTGGTCAAAAGGTTCTCTTGTATAATTCACGATTACATCTCTTTCCTGGGAAGTTGAGGACAAAATGGATTGGTCCATTTATGATTAAATCCATCTCTGAGCATGGTGCATTTGAGGTAGAAAATCCCAAGAATGGAAATATTTTCAAAGTAAATGGTCATCGATTGAAACTTTATCTTGAAAATGTTGTGGCTGAAGTTGAGACATTGGATCTTGAAGATCCAATACCATTGTAGTATCAAAAGTAATGAGTTTTTATTTTTATTTTATTTTCATTTTTATTTTCATTTTTTTTCTTCTTTCTTCCATCTCTTATATTTTCTTGTTCATGCATTCGGGACAATGCATTATTTTAAGTTGGGGGGTGTGAGGTTCTTTATTTTCAAAAAAAATAAACATCAATGTTTTCTTTTATGTTTTCTTTTAGTTGTGATACGCAGGTTAAAAAAAAAATCAAGCAAGAAGTCAGCTCATGCCCAATTCAATCAGACATTCATCCTTGAAAACAGAAGGGGAGTAACAATTTTCTAATCTTTATACTTTTCTTCTCTTTCTCTTTTACATTGAGGATAATGTAAAACTTAATTTTAGATATTTCATTATGTTGAATGCTTGAGATAACCATGCTTGTTAAAAAAAAAAAATACTTGCATTGGTATGTGAATGAGACTTGTTTAGGATCATCATTACCTTTTTGGGTTCATTATTGTGTTGAACATTGCATGCTTTAATTTGGGATAGATAATATCTTATAAAGCAAGATATAGCATACTTTTTTTTAAGATTACTGAAGTACATCTTTCCTTGTAAAAGTTGTGTGAGTTGTGTGAATATGCATGAAAGATGAATATGATGCTTTACTTGTGATTATCCCTTTTGATCTAGTCCTAAACAAGGTTTAAGTAATAGAGTAATAATCATTACATAAATAAATAAATAAATAAATAAATAAATAAATGTGTACAAAGTTCTATCTACTCCAATGTTTTGAGTTGCTCAGTAACTAGGGGTATTCATCACAAATGTTTATCTTTACGTCAAACGGCAGCTTGAAATATGAGTATGCAAAGCACTTTAAGTTTGTGACTTTGTGAGTAACCGGGTGCATTCATCACAAATGTTTGTATTCGCATAAAAAAGGAAGTGACAACTTAAAGACAATGAATAAATCATATCTTCAAAAGAAAAAAGAAAAAAAGAAAAAAAAATATATAGATATTTCTCTAGTTTGCTACCTTGTTTGTGTTGGTGAGAAGGGAAGATTACAAGTTGAGTTTTCATATGAATCAATTATGTTGGTTGCACGATAAATATGACTGAATTTGAAAATTTTGTATGGATGTTTGATTTAGAGAATGTGAGTATGCTTATTTTTCTTTATTTGCTATTGTGTACACTAAGTTAAAGATACCAATGTTTGCATGATAGGTCCTTCAAGTGTGATGAATCGAGCCTAATTATGGTTGTTATTATTTTTATTTTTATTTTAAAGGTTTTATGTTTTGTTTTGCTTGAGGACTAGCAAAATCTTAGTTGGGGGGTGTGATTGTGCATCAAAAGTGTCATTAAGTCTCTGATTTTACATATGTATTTATTGTTTTTATTTGGTTGTTTTTATAATAATTGATGTGTTTTTTAGTAATGAAGTTTGTTTTAATGTTTTGATAGGTTTTTGAAGCTTAAATGAATTAATTCAGAAAATTCAACGTCGGAATTCAGAACAAAGAATTGAAGAGACATTTAGTTGAAGATTGAAGCAAATCTTGGTTCAAATAAGTGCTCCAAATTTGTCCCAAAAATCAATTATATTCCAATTCTAGAAAAGAATATCATATGATTTATTTCAAGCCCAAACTTGTCTTATGTTGTGTGCAAACTTCAACCATTAAACACTCAAGGTTTCAATGTCAATCTTAGCGCAAATAATAAGTACATTTGTATACTTATTTGATGCTCAAATTCAGCCCAAAATCAGCCCTAAATCAACCCCAAATCAACCTTCAAATCAACCCAAACACAATCCATGATCTTACATGTCCACACAACAAATAACAATTGATTTATTTTGGGTAATCCATTGATCCAAGAAGGCAAGCACATGGATGGAAAGCTGGAGGGGATATTTTAAAATTATTTTGGGTAAAAAAGAAGAAGGAGACACCTCATAAATGAGGAAGAAAAACGTGCACCAAAGTAGTTGTAAAGCTGTCTTGATTTGATTTGATTTTTCAAAACACCTTTTGGTGGTTTACTCATAACTTTTGACTCAGGTGTCCAAATGAGCTGTTCTTTAATGATCTGGAAAGGTGACAGAATTTCCTATAAATATGTCTCTAATAGACTTCTCGAAACAAAGCTTCTAAGAGGGTCAAATTGCTGTCCAAAGTTAGAGTTAGATTTGTGTCCGAATTTTTTCTGAAATTGTATTGTGTTCTTCTTTATAGATTTTGGTTCTTTAGTTTGTAAAACTTATTATTTCTGTTTTATTCAAGTTATTTCATGTTTATTGAAGTGTTCTTATATATAATCATGGTTGGCTAAACTCTTTCTTGGATCCAAATCAAGGATAATGGTGATTGAGGTGAGTTCTTTAGGATATGAATGAATCTTAATGTTTATCTTCTCATTTTCTTCATGAATGATTTATTATTGCAAAGAAATTTTAGAAACCATTTAGGTAATGTTATAATCTTGAATTTTTATGCACAAACTTTAGTTTTGGTATAGAGATTGCTTGATTCAATGTCTTACTTAATATGAAAGTACTTGTTCATTCTTAAGCAATAATCAATCTTCATCTTTCTAATCTTCATTGTAATATCTGCCGATCTAATATCACCATCGTTGATTTTAGGTTGAGTTATCTTATATATGTTGAAGAAATCACCAATACATCACCATTAAAATTGATTTGGACCAAGACTTACTTTTTCTTGTCATTTAAAATCTATTTACACTTTTTCATCTTTGAAAACAAATCCATCAATTATTTTCAACCAAGTTATTGTTAATTTACTTTCTCTTGAGTTTTTTTTTGTTACCTAACTTAATTTCCAGATCTAGCTCTCTGTGGATATGACCTCGATCTTACCGAGTTAATTGCTACATCGCACACTCGTGCACTTGCGAGTTAAAACAAGTCGATCATAAAAAGCGGTTAAGCATCTGGTATGGTTACCAAGCCCAAACACTTGAGTCATGCTAGGCTCAGGCACAGATGTGATATAGTTGCTA
This sequence comes from Populus euphratica, assembly GCF_000495115.2. Lineage (NCBI taxonomy): Eukaryota > Viridiplantae > Streptophyta > Magnoliopsida > Malpighiales > Salicaceae > Populus > Populus euphratica. The sequence goes on along the minus strand of NW_011500043.1, from coordinate 52,408 downwards.
GACCCAAGACGCGTGGGTTTGACATGATGTTTGGGTCTGACGTGGCTGTGACGTAAGATGTTTGGGTTTAACATAGTTGCTAGACTCATGTTATTTGAATCTAACAAAGAATTGAGTGGATATTTAAAAGTTAACTTACTTGGTTAGGTTTAATAACATTATTAAAATGTTTTCCTTACTCTTAATATTTGTTTTATATTTTTAAAAAAATTAATATTGATCTACTGTGTAATTTGTGCTAGTTAACTAAAACCTATTAGATTTTATTAACATTTATCACTTTCTTTTATAGTAGAATAAGAAGGGTATTTGAATAGTGAAGAAAAATTGATGAGTTTGTATAGCCTTTTCTAATTAATAATATATATAAAAGGGCATTTACGTTTTTATATATTTATTGATATTGATTTCAACACCCACCATCATTTGATTTTCTAAAGAATCTAATTGAATAAAAATGTGATATATTTCTTCTTAATATACTTTATCTCTTTTTCTTTGTTTATTGTTATTCGTCTATTTTCTAACTATTATCATCATTTTCTATTTAACTAATTATCTTGATACCAAGAGTGGTTTCATCGAAACATTAAAAACTAAATTTATTTGTTTTACTCGGTGTTTTCATTTAATTAATATATTGTAGCCTTTAACATTTAATACCATAATTTAAAAATATTGTATGCTAAATTAACTAACAAAATCCATAAATCACCCTTTTCTTTTTCGATAACCACCTTATAAAGAATGATGTCAAGTGCTTAGGAAGTTGGCTTAATGTTAAAATGTTCAAACAAAGTTAAAACTTAGATGACAATGGACTCCTATAGATTAGCATCAAATGTCATTTTATCTTATTTTTCTATGTATATAGCTATTAATATATTAATTAGTACTTAAAAGTGTATTTTTATTAAGCTTTTATATTATCATTTTCCACTTAAAGTATCAATAACTCCTTAACTAAAACATGTTTTATAATAACAAGTTTGACACCATAAGGTACCTTTAATTTGTGGTAAATATTCATTCTAAATACAGGCTTATCACACAAATAAAAGGATTGATTGATGAGTTGAAGTATTGAAATTGAAAGGATAAAAAGAGATGCTAGTGCAGTCCAAACTGGAACACTATTTGGTAATTGAGTCATATTTGAGTTGTAGATCTCAGATTTAGGTCTAATTTATATAGATGGAAAGCTAAGACATAGGCCAAAATTTTTTATAGGAAGTCAGGACTCAATTCTACTATTTGGAAGTCCAAATCTTAGCAATAATGTAGGAGTTCGAATCTGTCCTGCAGCTTAGACAATGTTCAGTGTTCAGTGTTCAGCTTATATCTCGAGTTTTAGAAGTTCAAATGACCTCAAATTTTTTCCTGGAAAGCTGAGACAATTTCCTAGAATTTTTCCTAAACTTTCATATAGAAATATGGTTCAAATTTTGATGTTATTAATGATATTTTATTCAGACAAGAAGATAAAGATTGTCACCAAGTCAAGGATATGGCCACCCAGTCAATAATTAGTCATCAAATCAGTAATTTTAAAATTTAGCCTATAAAAGGAGGTATTTTTTATGCATTTAGGCATCTTGGTTTCTAGATCAAGATCATACTCTTGCTTTCTCTCTTTATATCTCTATAATGCTTAAGTTTTGCTTTCATTAATATGTTGTTTATGTCTTTCATTTCGTTTCCTTTACTTGGTTAACTTTTATCTTATTTATATTCTTATCTTGTTTATTGATGTTTCTCTCTTCATTATATTTAGCTAAGTTTGTTGTATTAAGGTGAAAAATATTACACTAATGGTGTAAAAATAAGTATAGTGTAAATTTAAGATGGACTTGAGTATTAGCATTTTTCGAATAAGATAACTAATGTAATCATGTTAACAATTCATAATCTGATTGAAACATCCTTTGTGTGTGGTTTTCAATTGAATAATAAGAGTTTATACTATATTTTTTTGAAATATTATTAGTGGATCCTCTAGCATTGCCATTTGTTTTTATCATTGTTTGATCCTCACATTAATCTTCCATCTCAAAATCCTCATCAACTTCTTATTCTTCTTTATTATTATTACTACTACTACTACTACTACTACTACTACTACTACTACTATTACTATTACTATTATTATTAGTATTATTAGTATTATTACTATTAGTATTGTTGTTGTTGTTGTATTATTTTTGTTTAGAATTTATAGAGTTAATCTCCATGTGGTTCGATTCTAGTTTTGCCAGGTTATTTATTACTTTGATGCTCTTGCACATGAAAAAAAATAATTAATTTTTTGATCATATCATATATCATACACATCATTGGATCCATGTTACTATAATGTTCTTTTGCCATTCTATCTTTATTTTCAAGATAATCCTTACCTTTAAGATAATGATAGTTGTCTGTTTTCGAATTTGATTTTAATTCGAACTTTAAAAAAAAGAATGAGTTTGATTGAGATTTTATTTTTCACATGCAATGGGACTTTATAAATATAGATATTAATGTATGCAGAGATAGGGAACTATTAGAAGAAACCCTAAGAGGAGACATTGTAGAAAAAACACATAAAAAAAAGAGAAAAGTAAAAAAAGGGGGCAGCGAACCCTAAAGAATCACCTTCTCTAAGACCAGCTGCCGCCCCTTGTCTTTTTTTCAAAAAACAACCAATACAAATGCCAGCTAGCACCCTCTCTTTATCAATATCTCTATTGCCAACACCAAGAAAAGAGAAATTAGCTCCATCGTTTTGTCCCTGTAATTGCTTATCATTCAGCTTCCCCCTCACGTCCAACCACCACACCAAAGTCTTGTGAAGTAGTTTTTTGTCCTCTAGCTGTGCAACCTTTTCTTCCATAGGCACGGTGAGCTCTGGAAAGTAATAACAGCTCCTTCTCCTTCTGCACCTGCAACGTCCACACTAGTAGACTTACGTTGTAACTTCTTCTTTGCTAGAAGGAACCTAGCAGGAAGGTGTAACTTCTTCTTTGCTAGAAGGAACCTCACGTCTTCATCAACACAGTAACAATGGCAAAAGTTTTCCTTCCAGTAGAAAAAGCAGCACCTTCTTCTCCAACCATTAATAGTAGGATATTCTTCCAACCTCTATTAAAGCAATATTATAAACTTTCCTTTAGGACAATAGCTTGTCCACGTCATGAGTAGTAGACTAGATCTTCAACTAAGTGCAGCGTCAAACCGTCTCCCTCGACTGCGTCTCCAAGTTGCAGTAATGCTAGATGAGTTCTCCTTCTTTCCTTGTTTGCTAAAATTAATTAGCATATTACTATTGCTTACATGCATGAATTGTTCATGAATGCATGCAACAATGGCCACACCAGGTCACTGGTTTGGACTAGTGACCCGACCTCTTTTTAGTTTTGAGACCGGGCTAAATAAAAAATAGTTTTGTTTCTTTTAAATACAAAATTTTACGAATTTATTTATTAGAGCTAGAGTTAGGAACAATACTTTTAGGTTGTTCTATATTTACCAACACCAAAGTTGAAAATATTTATAGGAGAGTTGATTCTACATTATAACTATTAGTATATATGAAAATTTGAAATATATGATCATAAGAGAAAACTTTTGAATTGATACATTAAGTTGTAGGAAAATAAAATACTATATATACAAAAGACTTATTTTTATTTTGACTATCTTAATTTGTATAATTTTGTAGATGATTTCTTCACTAAAATTAGAGATAAATAAAAAAATTAAGTAAATTTTTCGGATGCGTGTGGTTAATGTCCTAAAATAGAAAAAAATATAAAAAAGATAAAAATATATTTAGTTAAAAAGAGAAATATAAAAATACAAAATAAATATATTTTTAGAACAATTATAAGTGAATTTCTATATTAAAAAAAAGGTGCATGAGTTTGGTATGGTTACCAAGCCCAAACACTTGAAAGGTGTATGAGTCTGGTGATTGTGCATCAAAAGTGTCATTATCAGGCACGGATGTGACATAGTTGCTAGACCCAAGACGTGTGGGTTTGACATAATGTTTGGGTCTGACGTGGCTGCGACCTAAGATGTTTGGGTTTAACATAGTTGCTAGACTCATGTTATTTGAATCTAACAAAGAATTGAGTGGATATTTAAAAATTAACTTACTTGGTTAGGTTTAATAACATTATTAAAATGTTTTCCATACTCTTAATATTTGTTTTATATTTTTAAAAAAATTAATATTGATCTACTGTGTAATTTGTGCTAGTTAACTAAAACCTATTAGATTTTATTAACATTTATCACTTTCTTTTATAGTAGAATAAGAAGGGTATTTGAATAGTGAAGAAAAATTGATGAGTTTGTATAGCCTTTTCTAATTAATAATATATATAAAAGGGCATTTATGCTTTTATATATTTATTGATGTTGATTTCAACACCCACCATCATTTGATTTTCTAAAGAATCTAATTGAATAAAAATGTGATATATTTCTTCTTAATATACTTTATCTCTTTTTCTTTGTTTATTGTTATTTGTCTATTTTCTAACTATTATCATCATTTTCTATTTAACTAATTATCTTGATACCAAGAGTGGTTTCATCGAAACATTAAAAACTAAATTTATTTGTTTTACTCGGTGTTTTCATTTAATTAATATATTGTAGCCTTTAACATTTAATACCATAATTTAAAAATATTGTATGCTAAATTAACTAACAAAATCCATAAATCACCCTTTTCTTTTTCGATAACCACCTTATAAAGAATGATGTCAAGTGCTTAGGAAGTTGGCTTAATGTTAAAATGTTCAAACAAAGTTAAAACTTAGATGACAATGGACTCCTATAGATTAGCATCAAATGTCATTTTATCTTATTTTTCTATGTATATAGCTATTAATATATTAATTAGTACTTAAAAGTGTATTTTTATTAAGCTTTTATATTATCATTTTCCACTTAAAGTATCAATAACTCCTTAACTAAAACATGTTTTATAATAACAAGTTTGACACCATAAGGTACCTTTAATTTGTGGTAAATATTCATTCTAAATACAGACTTATCACACAAATAAAAGGATTGATTGATGAGTTGAAGTATTGAAATTGAAAGGATAAAAAGAGGGTTAAACTTAGAAAAGAGATGCTAGTGCAGTCCAAACTGGAACACTATTCGGTAATTGAGTCATATTTGAGTTGTAGATCTCAGATTTAGGTCTAATTTATATAGATGGAAAGCTAAGACATAGGCCAAAATTTTTTATAGGAAGTCAGGACTCAATTCTACTATTTGGAAGTCCAAATCTTAGCAATAATGTAGGAGTTCGAATCTGTCCTGCAGCTTAGACAATGTTCAGTGTTCAGTGTTCAGCTTATATCTCGAGTTTTAGAAGTTCAAATGACCTCAAATTTTTTCATGGAAAGCTGAGACAATTTCCTAGAATTTTTCCTAAACTTTCATATAGAAATATGGTTCAAATTTTGATGTTATTAATGATATTTTATTCAGACAAGAAGATAAGATTGTCACCAAGTCAAGGATATGGCCACCCAGTCAATAATTAGTCATCAAATCAGTAATTTTAAAATTTAGCCTATAAAAGGAGGTATTTTTTATGCATTTAGGCATCTTGGTTTCTAGATCAAGATCATACTCTTGCTTTCTCTCTTTATATCTCTATAATGCTTAAGTTTTGCTTTCATTAATATGTTGTTTATGTCTTTCATTTCGTTTCCTTTACTTGGTTAACTTTTATCTTATTTATATTCTTATCTTGTTTATTGATGTTTCTCTCTTCATTATATTTAGCTAAGTTTATTGTATTAAGGTGAAAAATATTACACTAATGGTGTAAAAATAAGTATAGTGTAAATTTAAGATGGACTTGAGTATTAGCATTTTTCGAATAAGATAACTAATGTAATCATGTTAACAATTCATAATCTGATTGAAAC
>NW_011500043.1:34074-46392 GCF_000495115.2 Populus euphratica | reverse complement strand
TATTAGTGGATCCTCTAGCATTGCCATTTGTTTTTATCATTGTTTGATCCTCACATTAATCTTCCATCTCAAAATCCTCATCAACTTCTTATTCTTCTTTATTATTATTACTACTACTACTACTACTACTACTACTACTACTACTACTATTACTATTACTATTATTATAGTATTATTAGTATTATTACTATTACTATTAGTATTGTTGTTGTTGTTGTTGTATTATTTTTGTTTAGAATTTATAGAGTTAATCTCCCTGTGGTTCGATTCCAGTCTTGCTGGATTTATTACTTTGATGCTCTTGCACATGAAAAAAAATAATTAATTTTTTGATCATATCATATATCATACACATCATTGGATCCATGTTTTTATAAGAAGTTAAATTTTCTAATTATTCCATTAGCAATCAAAACTCATAATGATATAGATCTCTATATTCAAGAGATAAAGGATATAATGACATCAAATAACTATAACAATCTATTTGATTAAAATTCAAACCACTCATAAATGATTCAACTCATTAACAATCCTATTTTTTCTTACATGGATGATGCCAGTCAAGTTTTTTTTTTTAAATTTTTTTTTCATGTGTGATGGCTTTTCTTAACACTAAATTTAAGATATATTAGTTGTATTTATATTTTGTATTTGTATGAATGAAAATCATATGTTTAACATACATAGTAAATCTCCAAGATTAAGAAAATTTTTTTTTATATATATATATATATATATATATATATATAAAATGGTTGATGTAAAATATTTATATTTGTATCAATTTTTACTTCCAATTGGAAAAAGTTATTTTTCACTTTAATCTTTAATTAGCGCTCATGATGATTTTTACTTTTCATTTAATATATATTTTATTTCATTGTATTAAACACATTTATCATTTTGTCATTTCAAAAGTTCACAAATTTTATGATATCTTAAAATATATTTATAATATTGGTTTCATCTTCTCTTGTATTTGAAATTAATGTGAAATCCTATTCATAATTTGGCAATTTTGTTTTCCTATATGGATGATACCAATTTTTTTTTCATGTGTGATGGCTTATCTTAACATAAAATTACAAGATTAAAATTTGGTGAAGATTCAAAATTTTCCTTTATTTTTCTATCTTTATTGATTTCAAGAATTTGTTTTTAATATTATAAGATCTGGATTAAGTTCTGTATCATAAGTCAACTTGTTTATTAGTAGGTTGACTTAATCTATTATTATTTTTTAATTTTTATATAAAATAATATTGTTTTGAATTAAAAAAAATCATTAATCGGGCCTCACTCAGGTGTGGACTAGTCCAATTATCAAACTTTGACTAGATCAACTCTTTGTTCCTTTTATTCATTAACTATATTTTTTTTCATGAAATTAAACACATTCAAAATAATGTTAAACCTAATTGTTTAAACCACCAATTTACAACACACAAAAGTTTATTCATATATTTTTTTTATTTGCAGCCAAAATTTGTCATAAAACTAATAGGATACATGTTTTATAACAATTTCCAAATTATGCTAGCCACGGTTCCAATAATGTTCCAAGGTGTTGTTCAGTTCTTATACTTTGCTATGACCAAAAAACAAATACTTTGTCAAGTACCCTTTCTAATTAATAGAACTTTTCAAGTTGTAATTGATATATTTGAAGAAGTTGATTAAAACACATGTTGCAATTTTAGAGATAAATCTAAGGTATTTGGTCTCTGTAAAATCAACTATAATGCTGTATTATAAGACTAAATAGGCTCTATTCCAAAATAAATAAATAAAACTATAGTATATATTGATATTAACCATGATTAAACATTAGGAAATTTAAAAGGCATGTGGATTATCAACATGGCTAAAGGGTTGGATTGAACAACTAGACAAAGTTCAAAAGATAGTTGCAATTAATTGGTTTATAAGTGAATTTCTTCTTCAAATAATATTACATTACGACAACATCTACAATATTATAATACACAAACTTGAATTGCAACTAGAATTTTTTTATATATCAATGTATAAACTCATATTATGTCCAAGAAACATTTATAGAAGAAATCATGGATGTTTATTCATCAAAAAATTTATCCTTAGTGATTTCAATTCTATCATTAATTACATCAATAATAAAAGACACTTACTACTGTTTGTTAAGATGGAAACCTTGCTATTTTTCATATAATATGAATATGCTGATTTTTCTTGCATGCTCCAACTAGAAACCATATTATACACAGAAAATCATTGATAACACACATCAAAGTTATTTTCATCTAAAAACTCTATTTTCTCGATACATCATGCGTCAAAGTCTCAAATGACTACAAGTGCTTTAACTCATTAATCAACGGTTGAAGAAAAATATTTATATTCTTTTTGGACTATTAGGACCAAGTATGACCATAAATAAAAACATGAACTCTTATCTTATATATATCATTGGTGGTAAGTTGTAAATCGTGAGTATCATTGGCCAAAACAAATATGGTGCAACAACTGACCCAAATAGATTGAATCTGTTTGACATAACTCAACACGTATGTTTCGTGGTTCCATTGAAAATTAATGATGCATTCTATTAAAATATTTCAAGGCTTCACCATCAGAAAGATCACCATAACTCCATCAATGACATCATGTGAATAATTCCATGTCATGTGCTTAATAATTTTTGAAGACATAAGTAACTTTTGTAGTCTAGATATGATTAGGAAGTATCTTAGTTTTCTATATATGACAAGAATCCTTCTCCTACCAGTTTTGAGTTTATACTGAGTATGCTCACATGTTTTGAATGTATTTTTTAGGTAGTATAACATATGAAATTTTAGACAAATGTTAATTTTTTGGTCTTATGCCAAGGGGTTTCATCATAAATTTATCAGCATAGAAGTTCTCTTTCATCCTATTCCCTTTATGTAAAATATTTCTCGCCCATTTAATAATTATGTTGTAACTGGCCTTTCTCAACCAATGACTGACTTGATGGTGAACACCTATGCAACAATCGATAATTTATTATGATTTGTGCATCCATTCCATAATGGTTTGTTGGGATCTTTCATAAGATTAGGAAACCTAGTTGCGTCTGCATTTGATTCTTTATCTATGAGTGAACACTCATCTACATCATCCTAATTGATTCATATTACATCCATAAACATACTTTAATAATGATTACTATTATTATCCATAACTCTATGCACGCTACTAGAACTAGAAGTTGACCTAATAATTTTTTCTACCATGGTCTCATAAAAAACATATGGTCCTTTATGTGCAATTCAACACAAGTATTTATCCATGAACCTTTTTTTTTTTTTTTGTAAAAGATGCATCATAACAACATCTAAATGAAGAAACTTTTTATTTTTACACTTCTTAAGTGGATATCAATATAGCATCAACTAATATTTTTTTTATTAGATAGTGTGTATTTAATAAAACTTTCAACTCTATTACAATAATCTATCTTATGTAACCTTTCAGGTGAGACTTGATACATGTAAAAATAATCATCCATTACTGATATGAAACCTATATAGAATATTGATGAAAATATGTATTAATTAATAATGTAAACTAAACAAATTATTTGTATCCAACTAATTAGTTATCATTGGTTTAGCTTAAATTTATTCAATCTATTTTAATAAAACCTTCAAATCATTATTAATTTTCTACAAAAATTCAAATTTCTCCATATTTATTGAAATTTTCAACTTAATACTAAAATTGACAAAATATAAAACGTATGCATTAAATAAGATATTATTTATTTCATTATAAAATACCCAAATCACAAATTCAAACTCAATTTCATCAAATTAAAAACTAAAATAATTTTTCAAAATCTCAAATGAACCATAACATGTATAAATCATATATTCATATAACATATTTCCATTTTTAAAATGAAATAAATAAATACACAAACAAACTACCTATACCACATAAAAATACTAAAAAAATTAACATTTTTAAAATGAGTTACAATAAAAAAAACATGTACCTTTTTTCACTTGATGTGATGATTCTTTAAAAAAATTGATATAGAACAAGGATGATGACAATTTGAGTGTTTGGGTGATAGATTTGTAATGATGAGAGCTTGATTTATGACATAATATGAGGGTTCTTGTGTTTTCTGCAAAATAAAAAGGAAGAAGAAGAAGAAGAAATGGGAAAGGAGGAGAGGGGGGTTGTTTGTCAGGTTGTAACTTAAATATTATCAATGGATTCACTTAAAAAGATTAACAACATGTATATTTTGTTGGCAATTCTGTCTATAATAATGACATATCATTTTTTTTTTTTCATTTCTAACTATAATTTTCTCGATATATATCGATAAAATATTTTTGTCAGTAAATACTGATAAATTAATGAGGAAATGTTTCATTGATAAATATCATTATAAATTTTATTACATTAATATTTTGTTTGTATTCGATAAGTTTCTAATAAGATAGATATATCATTAGATTAGCGGTATCTATATACATAAATCTTGATAATCTAATAGCTCACAACTCTCGTGTATTCAATTCACAAATAATAAGGTATGATGTAAAATAGATTTGGCCTCAATCTTCATACAATAGTATTGCTTTCCTCAAAATATTGCAATTGCTTTTCTCCAAATATTGCATTGTCATATACAACGCCTATGCAAAGACAGTTGTTGTGGCAAAATCTATATTTGTAAAGGACAACCAAGGAAATATTCATTTGTATTTGCGTCTTTACGTAAATAAGGTAATTAAATGATGTGTTCATGTAAAACAAATTCCAAAACAAGCAAAAACCTATATACAAGGAAGCTTCACACATTACCATTTCATCTCATCCATTTACAGTAAAAAAGTAAATATCACTCACCTTCCTTGCGAAGTTCAATATCCACCTTCTGTCAACCACTGGATTATAGCATAGATATACTCTAATTTTAAATCTAAACACCAAAATACGTCTCAATTTTCCATCACTACTGTGACAAAGTGCATAGACTATACTGATAATAATAATAATAATAAAATTTCAAGTTAAAGAGTAGTCGTGTCTATCCTACATATACACGTGCATACCCTCCTTTATCTATATCATGTCCTAAAACAATATTATTAAAGTAGAAAAATATCATGATTCTTTCACCACAAAAGAAAAATCAAAACTTATTGCTATGAACAAAGCAAGCAGCTCAAAAACAAAGGTGACCGATCCCAAACCCAGGAAAGATCGCCATGCAAAGGTGAATGGCAGAGATCGTCGTATCCGCCTGCCAGTTAACTGTGCTGCTAGAGTATTTCAGTTGACTCAAGAGCTTGGTAACAAGACTGATGGTGAGACCATTGAGTGGCTTCTACGCGTGGCTGAGCCAACCATCATTGCAGTCACAGGAAAAGGTATTGGTACGACCAATACTATTCGGGGTTATGCTCAAGCTGCTAGAGTCAACACAAAATCGGTTTCATACTCTGACATACATCCATCAGTTTCTACAGGGCTTCTGAGCCCTCTTACGGATCCTTCTGAGCCAAGATCTATGGAACCAATTCGAACCCAAGGATTGATCAGTACGAACTGTGAGGTGTCTGCGGATGAACCACTGTCATTCCCTTCTGAGTTTGGTAATCTGGAAACAAATTTTGACATGGAATTTCCTGTCAATGGTATGTTTCCATCAGTGTCAGGGAACGATCATGAGGAATAGATGCAAGTAACTTTGTAATCACATAAACACAGTGCATGGATTGAAACTGAAAGATTAAGCAATAAGATTTATTTATATTTTTTTTCTTTGTTTAGTTAATGTTGGGACTTCTATATTTTCATAAAAAAATAATAATTGTGTTATATCATAACATGATTACATTTGATATATATGCTTTGCTTTTCATATTCTTCACAGCATGAGATGAGATAGAGAAAATTCTTTATATGAAAAACAATGTCAAACATAATCATACCAGATGATCCCAATTGGTTCAAATTATTTTATCATATATGTCAAAGATATTATTTGAAATTTACCTATTTATTACAAATATGCTAATTAATCTTGTTTGTTGAGTATTTACTTGGTATCATTGTAACTTTCTATATTGATATCTTAGGAACATTTCAATAAATAAAAGTCACTTGCTTCAACTTTATTAATGCATTAAATTAAGGTTAACAAGTTCAACAAACATAATGAAATTGCTTATAATTAAGTTTAAATAGTCAAAGTTATTATTTGAATATAGCATGATTCTTTTTACTATAACTATAGAGTAAAAATTAGTTCTTTATATTCACACCTAATAATAAACATGGTTATAAAAAATACAGAAGTACTGGTAATTATTATTTATACAAAGGAATGTTCAATTTAAAAAAGCACTACAAATAAAATTAAAGATGCAATTTTACTATGTAGTTGATGTAAAACGAATCATGCAAAATCCTTCTTGTGTTTTTACTTTCTTACTACAGTAACAAAGTTTTTTACTTTCTTACTACGGTAACAAAGTTTATAACATCATTTTTTTTAAATTTTTTTTAAATAGAATAATACCTCAATTTTTAAGAAAGAAAAAAAGAAAGACGTTACATAATGCCAACGAAGCTAAAACTCATTTTTAATAGTCCCTTGCAATTTGTAAATGCAAGTTCATGCACAATTTCAATATACAGTGAATAATTTATTTATGAATTAACCTACGAATAAATATAGAAGATTTTTCTTATTTAAATGCAAAATATCACCTTGTGCCACTATACTTTCAACTTTTAGTCATATTAATTCCTATACTCTATTTTAAACCTTGTTAACCTTTTTAGTTAAACTTTTAATGACATTAATTAGTAATTAATAAATAGGTTATCATGATTAGTGTTTCTCATATTTACAACTTGATGCTTTTAGAATATTAGGAAGTGTTTGGTTACTACATTGAAATAGAAAAGACATAAACAATAAAAACAGAAATATATTTGGTTATAAAGATAAAAAGAAAGATATAAAAATAAATCTATCTTTATAAGAATTTTAAAGTGATTTTCTATATTTTTAAAATAAAAGGTATAAAAAAAATGTCTCGAGAGACAATATTTATTATTTTTATACCTAAAATATCATTGTAAAAAACTCAATTTCAAAATTATCAAACTAAAACATGTAACTATAAAAAATAATTATTGACACGACCAAATGATTGATGTCTTATTTCAAGTGTAGGAGTGTCGAAATAATAAATAACCCGACAAGACTAGGGTCGAACCATATAAATATTAACAATAACAATAATAATAATGATGGTGGTTTAAAGAGGACTTTGAGATGTAAAATTAATATGAAGATTAAACAATGATAATATAATTGTCAATGCTAGAAGATTCACTGATGGTATTTCAATCAAATATAGTATAAACTCTTTTTACTACTCAACTAGAAACAATACACAAAAAAGGCTCCAATTAGTATTATAAAAATATAAAGAAATATAAATGACACGATCAAAAGATTGATGTCTTCCCTCAAGTGCAGGAGTGTCGAAGTAATAAATAACCCGACAAGACTGGGGTCGAACCATAGAGAAGTTAATTGTATAAATTATAAATTACAATTATAAACAATAACAATAGTAACAACAACAACAACAACAGAAAAAAAAGAAAAAGAAAAAGAAGTTGATGAGAACTTTGAGATGGAAGATCAATGTAAGGGTTCAACAATGATAACAACAAATGTCAAGGTTAGAGGATCTACTAATAGCATACAAGTATAGTATAAACTCTTATTATTCAATTGGAAACCACACACAAAGAAGATTTCAATCAGATTATAAATTGTTAACATGATTACATTAGTTATCTTATTCGAATAATGCTAATACCTGTAAATTTTGTTAGGCATTCATGATTATTGATTAGTACTTGAAAGTGTATTTTTATCAAGGTTTTATATTATCATTTTGCACTTAAAGTATCAATAACTCCTTAACTAAAACATGTTTTATAATAACATATCTAATAATATAAGATACCTTTAATTTGTGGTAAATGTTTATTTTAAATACAGGCCTATCATATAAATAAAAGGATTGATTAATGAGTTTAAGAACTGATATTGAAAGGACAAAGAGATGGCGAAACTTAGAAAAGAGATATTGGTGTAGTCCAAATTGAAACACTGTTCGGTAATTGGGTCATATCTTAAGCTGTAGATCTTGAATTTAGGTCTATTTTATATGGATGAAAAGGTAACACATAGGCCTACAACTTTCATATGGAGTCTAAGATTTAGAAAGGCTATTTAAAAGTCCAAATTTTAGCAACAACAAAAAAGTCTGAATATGTCCTACAGCCCGCGCACTGTTCAGTGTTTGACTCATATCTAGAGTTTTAGAAGTCCAAATGACCTTAATTTTTTTTCCTAGAAAGCTGAGATAATTTTCTACTATTTTCATGTTTTCAACTGATTCCAATTCTAACGTTATCAATGATGTTTTGGGCAGAAAAAAGAAGATAAATGTTGTCACCAAGTCAAGAGTTGGCCACCCACTCATCAATTAGTCATCAAATCAATAGTTTCTAATTTTGGCCTATAAAAGGAAGCATTTGCCATACATTTAGGCATTTTGGTTTTTAGATCAAGATCATACTCTTATTTTCTCTCTTTGTATTTTTTGTATTGCTTATGTTTTACTTTCATTAATATCAAGTTTATGCCTTTCATTTCCTTTCTTTTACTTAGTTAAATTTTATCTTATTTATGTTCTTATTTTATTTATTTATTTTTCTTTCTTTCACTATGTTTAGCTAAGTTTACAATGTCAAGGTGAAAAGGTTACACTAATGGTGTAAGAATAAGTATAATATAAACTCAATATGGATTTTAATGTTTGATACTAACATGTTTTGTATTTGTTATCTTGTTTACTTTTTAATACTTTACTTGTTAAATGACTAATGTAGATTTATGTTGTAGAACACTTGGTACAATAAATGCTTGGTACTTTCATAGCCCATACTGTATGGTATAACCGACACCTGAGCTATGAAATGAACTTAATTTGTTGTTCACATAAGTTATAATCATGAATGTCTGACAATATTTACAAGTATTAACATTATTCGAATAAGATAACTAATGTAATCATATTAACAAGTTATAATATGATTGGAACCTCCTTTGTCTGTGATTTCCATTTGAGTAATAAGAGTTTATATTATACTTGTTTGGCATAGCATTAGTGGATCCTCTAACCTTGACATTTGTTATTATCATTGTTTAATCCTTACATTAATCTTCCATCTCAAAGCTCTCATCTTTTAAGTTAGTATTATTGTTGACAACAAATCAAGTTCCTTACATCAAGCTCTCATTTTCATCAAGGTTTTATATACATTAGTCATCTTATTCGATTAATGCTAATACTTGTAAATGTCGTCAGAAATTCATGATTATAACTTATGTTAATAACAAATCAAGTTCCTTTTATAGCTCAGGTATATGTTATACCATATGGTTGGGCTATGAAAGTGCCAAGCATTTGTTATACCGGGTGTTAGATAACATGACTCTAGATTAGTCATTTAACAATCAAAGTATTAAAGAGTGAATAAGATAAAAAATACAAAATATGTTAGTATCAAACATTAAAGTCCATATTAAATTTACACTATACTTATTCTTACACCATTAGTGTAACCTTTTCACCTTAACATAATAAACTTAGCTAAACATAATGAAAGAGAAAAATATAAGTAAACAAGATAATAACATAAATAAGATAAAAGTTAACTAAGTAAAGGAAAATAAATGGAAGGCATAAACAAGATTTAATGAAAATAAAACTTAAGCATTATAAAAATACAAAGAGAGAAAGCAAAAGTATGATCTTGATATAGAGATCAAAATGCCTAAATGCATGACAAATGCCTCCTTTTATAGGCCAAAATTAGGAACTATTGATTTGATGACTAATTGATGAGTGGGTGGCTAACTCTTTGCTTAGTGACAATCCTTATCTTCTCTTGTCTGTTCATAATGTCATTGATAATGTCAGAATTGGAACCATTTGAAAACATAAAAGTTATAGGACATTGTCTCAGCTTTCCACGAAAAAAGAGAGAGGTCATTTGGACTACTAAAACTCTAGATATGGGCCAAACACTGAACAATGTTCGGGCTGCAGGATAGATTCAGACTTTTTCATTGTTGCTAAAATTTGGACTAGAAAATAGTTGGACTCCTATGAGAGTTGTAGGCCTATGTCTTACCTTTCCATCCATATAAAGTAAACATAAATCCGAGATATATAGTCTAGATATGACCCAATTACCAAACAATGTTCTGGTTTGGACTGCACCAGCATTTCTTTTCTAAGTTTGGCCATCTCTTTGTCCTTCAATTTCAGTTTTTAAACTCATCAATCAATACTTTTATTTATATGATAGGCTTACATTTAAAATGAATATTTACCATAAATTAAAGGTATCTTATATTATTAGATATGTTATTATAAAATATGCTTTGGTTGAGTTATTGATACTTCAAATGCAAAATGATGATATAAAACCTTGATAAAAATGCACTTTTAAATACTAATCAATAGAGTATATAAGACATAACCTAAAATAACGAGACTGAAAATCCTAAAACATATTTAAATAAATATAAGAAAAAACAAAACAAAATAATATGTTATTAAGAAAACAAAAAGGCACAAGGTTTCACAAACGAAGACTCAAATCCAATCTAAACTTTTTACGACTTTCCTTATGCAACTCGTGGAGGAATCAATTACAGGGATGAAAGATTGTAGTTAGTCAATCAATTATTCAGTAGTATCAATAGAGATTATGACTTGTCATGCCAAAGATGTTAGAAAATTCTGTTCCATAGCATGATCAAGAAAAAAACAATAATTTATCATAAAAACCATTAACATTGAGCAAACTTTAGGTTTATGGTGAATGTTAAGTTGGGTCCAAGATGAAATATGAAAGATCTCTTCCAATGTTCTCCTACCACCTAGTAAGGCAATGAAGGCATTAATGTATTTAAACATTGCATTCATTCAATTAGACATTATAGAGATCTATAGTTCATCTCTAATTTTTTTTTCCAATAATGTCCCTTTTTGCTAAAACTTTGGGGATGACCCCTAAAACTTGACTAGCTCCTAAAAATACAACTATTGATACACCTCCCATTAACCAAAGGCCGCCTTCTCCATACACTAAATGAATCTTTCTCTCAACTAGTACCTGACCAAGATGATTTGTTGATTCTAAAAACTCTATTTTATTCCTAGGGCTGGATCCACCAAAAACACAAATATTTCTTATGTGATGACTTGAGGAACCTGTCATTTCTACATACTTCTATATCATTTAAATGTATGGATTGAGTACAAATGAAGGGAAGGAAGAGAATATTTTATAGATGAGAAATTGAAAATACAATCATACTACCTATATGTAGGCTAGCTGAAATCTCTTTCTCTCTCTAATTTTTTTTTTAAAAAGCATGTGTATCTATAGGTATTGGTGATTGTGATTGACATCTTCCCTTGGTTTTATGTATAAGAATGGCTTAAATGCTCTCTATATGTCATGAATAGGCTTCCCATCCAATTTTATTAAAAACTAGCAAATAAGTTTTTTTTTAGTCAGATTCCCAAGATTATATCGAGCATATTCTTTACGAAAATGGGGTCATAAGTCATGAAATGCACAATACACATTTCCACAAGGATATGTCTTAAAAGTCAATAAAAGATTATCTAAAAATTCTTTATGTTTGGAAATAAATCCTAACTTTTGACAATTTTCACAAGTTTTGAAGAACACACATGTCTTTGAACATGGTGGGCCAATACAATCCATATTGTATGATTTTTGCAGTTTTTTTCTATGAGAAATGACTCCCATATACCTCAAAATGACAAAGTTTAATGACACTAATTACCTCATTGTTCGAAATGTATCTTTGAAATATTTGATTAGGATAATATTTGAATAAGTAAGGGTCATTACAATAAAAGTTGTTCACTTCATTCAAAAACTTTCTTTCATCTTCGGTACTCTAGTGAGCTAACAAAAATCTTTTACTTAAGGTAGATTCAAGTTGATGATTGATTAGTACTTAAAAGTGCATTTTTATCATGGTTTTATATCATCATTTTGCACTTGAAGTATCAATAACTCCTTAACCAAAGCATGTTTTATAATAATATATCTAATAATATAAGATAACTTTAATTTGTGGTAAATGTCCATTTTAAATGCAGCCCTATCACATAAATGAAAGGA
>NW_011500043.1:8972-25469 GCF_000495115.2 Populus euphratica | reverse complement strand
TACTTAAAGTAGATTCAAGTTGATCATAAACTAATTCGTCAATATGATCTACTTCTTGTAAATCATTATCATCTCCAGGTTGCTTGCAAATGTTGAAAATATTCATTTTCAATGTCATATTTTCAAATGATAGCTTTATCAGTTCATTCCTACAATTCATCAATGCATTAGAAGTTGCAAGAAATGAATGTCCTAAAATAATAGGAAATGAATTACATGCTTCAACAGATTGTATATCCAAAATAATAAAATCCACAGGATAAATGAATTTATCGACTTGTACTAATACATCTTCAACTATTCTTCTAGGCACTTTTATAGATATATTAGCAAGTAAGCGAGTTACAAAAGTTGGTTTTAACTCACTAAGATTGAGACTCTGAAAAACTAAATATGGAAGTAAATTCATACTAACTCCAAGATCAAGTAAAGCCTTTTCAATTCTATCTGCTTCAATAAAGTATGAAATTATAGGACAACCAAGGTCTTTATATTTTAAAGCATTATTATTTTAAAGAATGATACTTACTTATTAAAAAAGCTTTCTTTTTCACATTCAGTTTTCTTTTCACAGTGCATAGATCTTTCAAAAATTTAACATAAGAAGACATTTGTTTAATAACATCCAATAAAGGTATATTAATCCTTACCTATTTGAAAGTTTTATAGATTTTAATTAACCACTCTTTTTTAATTCTTATGCCTTGACTTTTCTAGTTAAAAATGCAAACTTAGCTTGAAGGTCATGATCTTCCCTAAGGTTATACATTTCTCCACTAGATGTTTGAGGTTGAGTTTTACTTGGTGTCTCATAAGTGTCTGTAGTGTCCCTATTTTAAGCATTATTAGCTAGCAAGTCTAGGTATTACATTGCTTTATTAAGGTCTTTATCTTCAAAAGTTTCATTGCACATCAATTCCACCATTTGCCTATCTTTAAGTTTTAACCCTTTATAAAAATGGAAAACCTATCTCTATGTTTTAAAACCATGATAAGGGGTAAGTATTAAGTAAGTTTCGATATTTATCCTAACATTGGTAAAATGTTTCTCCTGGTTTGTTAGTGAATGTGGTGATTTTTCTTTTGAAAAAGTTTGTTATGCGAGATGGAAAAAGCTTATTTAAAAATTATTGTTGCATTTCATCCCAAGCACAAATGGATCTCGGTCTTAAATTTTTCAACCATGTTTTAGCTTTATCTTTTAATGAAAAAGAAAAAAGCTTTAATCTAATGGTGTCAATGTCAATGCTATAATTTGAGTCATTATATATGTTACAGACCTCCTCAAATTCTCTTAAATGCAAGTATGAATTTTCTATATCTAAGCCATGAAAAAAAGGTAAAAGTTAAATAATGTCTGGCTTAAAATTAAAATGAAATACATTAAGAGGGGAAACTATGCATAATGGTGCTCTTGTTCTTGTGAGATTGATGTGGTCTCTAAGTGTTCTAACATAATTATTCTCATTATTCTCATTATTCTCATTATGAGACGACTAGTTATCTTCTTCGGCTATATTTTTTGAAAATGATGAGAATACCCTACAAAGTCTATTACTTAATGTATGTGACCAAACTCTCTTGCACACGTAGGAAGAGATTAAAATGGAAGAAAAAGAAAGAAAAAGAAACAAAAGTTAGATAAAAGAAAAGGGAAAAGGAAAAATAAAATAAATATTATAATTTTTACAAGAATTTACTTTCACGGGAATGACGCCAAAAACTTGACATGATCAAATTATTGATGTCTTCTTCCAAGTGTAGGAGTGAAATAATAAATAACCTGACAAGACCGGAGTCGAACCACAGAGAGATTAATTATATAATAATAATAATAATAATAATAATAATAATAATAATAATTGTAATTGTAATGATAATGATGATGCTGGTGGTGGTTTAGAGAGGACTTTAAGATGTAAGATTAATATTAAGATTAAACAATAATAAAATAATTATCAAGGTTAGAAGATCTACTAATGGTATTTTCAACAAGTATGGTATGAACTCTTTTTATTACTCAACTAGAAACCACACACAAAGAAGGTTCCCATCATATTATAAATTATTATCATGATTACATTAGTTATCTTATTCAAATAAAGCTAATACTTGTAAATGGTGTCATTGATTCATGATTATAACTTATGTTAATAACAAATCAAGTTCATTTCATAGCACATGTGTCGGTTCTACTATATAGTTAGGCTGTACAAGTGTCAAATATTTGTTGTATCAAGTATTACATAACATAAATCTAGATTAACTATTTAACAAACAAGGTATTAAGAGTGAACAAGATAACAAATACAAAACATGTTAGTATCAAACATTAAAGTCCATGTTGAGTTTATACTATGCTTATTCTTACACCATTAGTGTAACCTTTTTACCTTGACATAATAAACTTAGTTAAATATAATGAAGAAGAGAAACATAAATAAACATGAAGAGAACATAATTATGTAAGTATAGTAAAGGAAATAAAAGGCATAAACAAGAGATTAATGAAAAAAAAAACTTAAGGATTACAAAAATATAAATAAAGAAAGCAAGAACATGATCTTGATATGAAAAAAAAGATGCTTAAATGCATGGCAAGTGCCTTCTTTTACAGGCCAAAATTTGAAACTACTAATTTGTTGACTAATTGTTGAATGAGTGACTATATTTTTACTTGGTGACAATCCTTATCTTCTTGTCGAAATAAAACGTCATTGCTAACATTAGAATTTAAATAGACTATTGACACGACCAAAAGATTGATGTCTTCTCCCAAGTACAGGAATATCGAAATAACATATAATCCGGCAAGACCGGGGTTGAACCACAAGGAGGTTAATTGTATAAATTATAAACAAAAATAATACAACAACAACAACAACAACAACAATAGTAGTAGTAGTAGTAGTAGTAGTAGAAGAAGAAGAAGAAGAAGAGGTTGATAAGAACTTTGAGATGGAAGATTAATATAAGGATTAAATAATGATAACAACAAATATCAAGGTTAGAGGATCCATTAATGGTGTGTTAAACAAATATAGTATAAGCTCTTATTATTCATTTGGAAACCACACACAAAGGAGATTCCAATTAGATTATAAATTGTTAACATGATTACATTAGCTATCTTATTCGATTAATGTTAATACTTGTAAATGTTGTCAATCATTCATGATTATAACTTATATTAACAATAAATGAAGTTCGTTTCATAGCACAAATATCGGTTATACCATACAGTATGGGCTATGAAAGTGCCAAGTGTTATACAATATAAATCTAGATTAATAATTTAACAAGCAAAGTACTAAAGAGTGAACAAAATAATAAATACAAAATATGTTAGTATCAAACATTAAAGTCCATATTAAGTTTACATTATACTTATTCTTACACCATTAGTATAACCTTTTCATCTAAACTTAGCTAAACATAATGAAAGAGAGAAACATAAATAAACAAGATAAGAACATAAATAAGATAAAAGTTAACTAAGTAAATGAAAGGAATTGAAAGGTATAAACAAGATATTAATGAAAACAAAACTTAAGCATTACAAAAATACAAAGAAAAAAATTAAGAGCATGATCTTGATCTAAAAACCTAAGATGTCTAAATGCATGACAAATATCTCCTTTTATAGGCTAAAATTGGAAACTGTTAATTTGATGACTAATTGATGAGTGGGTGGCCACATCTTCACTTGGTGACAATCCTTATCTTCTTATCTAAATAAAACATCATTGATAACGTCGGAATTTGAACCAGACCTTTATATGAAAGTTTTAAAAAATTGTCTCAGCTTTCCAAAAAAGAAAATTGAAGTCATTTAGACTTATAGAACTCGAGATATGGGCTCAACACTAAACAGTGTCTAGGCTGCATGATAGATTTGGACTTTTTTATTGTTGCTACAATTTGGACTTGAAAATAGTCTATTTAAATTGTGAATTCCTATGAAAGTTATAGGCCTATTTCTTATCTTTCCATCCATATAAAGTAGACTTAAATCCAAGATTTATAGCTATAGATATGACCCAATTACCGAATAGTGTTCCGGTTTGGACTACACCAGCATCTTTTTTCTAAGTTTGGCCATCTCTTTGTCCTTCCAATTTCAGTTTTTAAACTCATCAATCAATCCTTTTATTTATGTGATAGGCCTGCATTTAAGATGAACATTTACCACAAATTAAAGGTATCTTATATTATTAGATATGTTATTATTAAACATGTTTTAGTTAAGGAGCTATTGATACTTCAAGTGCAAAATGATAATATAAAACCTTGATAAAAATGCACTTTTAGTGCTGTATGATCACTGAAAACAACAACAGATGAGCCAATAACATAAGACATAAATTTTTACATGCAAATACTACTGCATGTAATTCCTTTTCAATGGTGGTGTAATTCATTTGAGCACTATTTAAAATTTTACTTGCATAGTAAATCACATAAGTTTTTTTTATCTTTTCTTTATCCCAAAATAGCACTCACGGCATAATCACTAGCATCACACATTATTTCAAAAAGTAATGACCAATTAAGAGGTTGAATGACAGTAGTAGAAGTAAGCAAGTTTTTAACTTTAACAAAGAGTTCTTCACAATGTTCAGTCCATTCAAAAATATTATCCTTTATTTGAAAGTTACTTAAGGGCTTAGGTATTACATTAAAATCTTTGATGAACTTTCTATAAAAACCAGCATGTTCTAAGAATGATTTAACATCTTTAATAGATTTTGGTGTTGGCATGTTAGCAATTAACTTCATTTTAGATTTGTCAACCTTAATTCCTTTTGATAAAACAATGTGACCAAGTACAATGCCATTTGTTACCATAAAGTGATATTTTTTCTAATTTAGTACAAGATTCTTCTCTTCACACCTGCTCTAAACCTTTTATAAGTTAGTCAAACAACCATTAAATGAATCACCAAAAACAGAAAAATCATCCATAAAAATCTCAAGAAAATGTTCAACCGTATCACTAAATATACCGAGCATGCATATTTGAAATGTGGCTAGTGTATTACATAATCCAAAAGGCATCCTTCGATATGTAAAAGTACGAAATGAATATGTGAAGGTAGTCTTTTCTTGATCTTCCAAATCAATTTCAATTTAGTTATAGCCTGAATAGCCATTTAGAAAACAATAAAATTCATCACATGCAACTCGTTCTAGGATTTAGTCCATGAAAGGTAAAGAAAAATGATCTTTTCTAGTCATTGAATTAAGTTTCCTATAGTTAACGCACATGCGCCAACCAGTAATAGTCCTAGTTGGCATTAACTGATTGTTCTCATTTGTTATCACAATGACTCCAGACTTTTTAGGTACAATTTTGGTAGGACTTACCCATTTGCTGTTAGAAGTATGATAAATAATTTCATTATCTAGAAGCTTAATGACTTCATTTTTCACTACTTCTTTCATATTAGGATTGAGCCTTCGTTGCATTTCGCTAAAGGGTTTAGCATTTTCCTCCAAATAAATTATGTGTGCGCAAATCAAAGGACTAATTCTTTTTATGATAGTTATGGTCCATCATAATGTATTTTTGTGTATTTTTAGAGTTGGTAATAACTTACCTTTTTGATGTGCATTAAGTTTGGAAGAGATTAATACAGGAAAAGTTTTATTTTCTTCTAAAAATAAGTATTTGAGATTGAATGGTAACGACTTTAAATTAGGTTTGGGTGATTGAACACTTGAAGGTGTGAACTTAATTGATCGTGGTGGCAATTCCTCAATTTGTGGTCTCCAATAACTTGCTTTTGATTCTTTCTAAAAATAAACCAATTGTAAATTGTCAAATTCATCTATTTAAGTTTCACTGGAAGTGGTTTGAAATTGATCATAAACTAATTTTTCAGTAAAGTCCACTTCCTGTAAATCATTATTATCTCCATGTTGCTTGCAAATATTAAAAATATTCATCTCCAATGTCATGTTTCTAAAAGATAGCTTTATCAATCCATTTATATAATTAATCAATGCATTAGAAGTTGCAAGAAACAGACGTTCTAAAATAATAGAAAATGAATTATATGCTTCAACATGGTATGTGTCCAAGATAATAAAATCTACATGATAAATGAATTTATTAACTTATACTAACACATCTTCAACTATTCCTCTAGGCACTTTTATAGATCTATCATCAAATAAGAGAGTTACAGAAGTTGGTTTTAACTCATCTAGATAAAAAACTGAATATGGAAGTAAATTCACACTAGCTCTAAGATCAAGTAAGGTTCTTTCAATTTTATGTTCTCCAATAAAGTAAGAAATTGTAGGATAACCAGGATCTTTGTATTTCAAAACATTATTGTTCTAAAAAATGACACTTTCTTGTTCAGCTAAAAAGCCTTTCTTTTTCACATTTATTTTTCTCTTCAAAGTGCACAGATCTTTCAAAATTTTAGCACAAGAAGAAACCTATTTAATAGCATCTAATAAAGATATATTGATCCTTACCTGTTTGAAAGTTTTAAAGATTTCAGAGCTGTGATTGACTTTTCTTTGTTTGTTCATAACATGAGGAAATGGAAGTGATGATGGGGAATTAGTCTTTTATTTGCAATTTTCATATTCAACCCTTTCCTTATCCTTAGAGATTGACTCATCATCTTTCTTAGAAGGTTCAAGAGTGGGTTTTTTTTATAACCTTACCACTACGAAGAGTAGTGACTAATTTGACTTGATCTATGTGTTGGCTTCTAAAACTACTTGCATTTGTATTGTATTGCCCTTTGGGATTTTGTTGTGGTTAAGATAGAAACTTACCTTTCTCTTGGAAACTAAGAGCAGATGTCATTTTTGCAAGAGTATCTTTAAAATCTGTCATGCTTTGAGCAAATTGAGTATTGATTGTCTCTTGCTTTTTAATGAATGCATGCAATGTTTCCTCAAGATTTCTTTTAGAAGGTGGAGCATAAAGAGGTGCATATCCATGAAAATTTTGAAAATTATGGTGTGTTTAAAATAGTGGTTGTGAAATTTGTGCATTGTTATTACATTCTTTCAACTGAAATTTGAGTGATTTCCCCAACCAAGATTGTATGTTTGCGAGTATGGGTTATGACTGGGCCTTTGGGAACTATTTAAAACATGGGCTTTTTTATGGAGGCATTCCTTAAAAGAAGGCAAACTTGGATAGTGATTGGTTGAGTGTTTATTTGTTTCACATATTTGACATACAATGTCTTTAACATATTCTAATTGACCACTCTTTTTTAATTCTAGTGCCTCGACTTTTCTAACTAAAGTTGCAAACTTGGCTTGGAGGTCATGATCTTCTCTAAAGTTATGCATACCTCCACTAGATGTATCAGGTTGAGTTTTACCCAATGCCTCATAAGTACCCACAATGTCTCACTTTTGAGCATTTTCAACTAATAAGTCTAAGTATTCCATTGCTTTATTAGGGTCTTTATCCTCAAAAGTTCCATTGCATATCAATTCCACCGTTTTCCTATCTCTAGGTGTTAACCCTTCATAAAAATACAAAATCAATCTCCATGTTTCAAAACCATGATGAGGGCAAGTATTAAGCAAGTCTCAATATCTATCCCAATATTGGTAAAATGTTACTCCTGGTTTTTAAGTAAAAGTGGTGATTTGTCTTTTGAAAGAGTTTGTTATGTGAGAATGAAAAAACTTCTTTAAAAACTGTTGTTGCATTTCATTCCAAGCATGAATGGATCCAAGTATTAAATTTTATAGTAATGTTTTAGCTTTATCTTTTAATGAAAAAGAAAAAAGCTTTAATCTGATGGTGTCAATGCTATAATTTAAATCATTATACGTGTTACAAACCTCATCAAATTCCCTTAAATGCAAGTATGAATTTTCTAAATCTAAAACATGAAAAGAAGGTAAAAGTTGAATAATGTCTAGCTTAAAATTAAAATGAGATACACTAGGGGGGAAAACTATGCATGATTGTATACTTATTCTTATGGGATTCATGTGGTCTTTAAATGTTCTAATACGATTATTCTCATTATGAAGAGATTGATTTTCTTCTTTGACCTTATTTTTTGAAAATAATGAGGATACCCTACAAAGTCTATCACTTAAAATATGTGATCACACTCTCATGCACGTGTAGGAATAGAATAAAAGGAAGAAGAAAATAAAAGAAAAAGAAACAAAATAAAAGAAACAAAATTAGATACAAGAAAAGTGAAAAGAGAAAATAAAACAAATACTATAATTTATACAAGAATTACCTCATCGACAACGGCGCCAAAAACTTGACATGGCCAAAAGATTGATGTCTTCTCCCAAGTGTAGGAGTGTCAAAGTAATAAATAAACCGACAAAACCGGGGTCGAATCACATGAAGGTTAATTGTATAAATTATACATAACAACAACAATAATAATAGTAATAGTAATACTAATAATAGAAAAAGAGGAAGAAGAAGTTGATAAGAACTTTGAGATGGAAGATCAATGTGAGAATTAAACAATGATAACAACAAATGTCAAGGTTAGAGGATCCACTAATGGTATTTCAAACAAGTATAGTATAAACTCTTATTATTCGGTTGGAAACCACACTTAAAAGAGGTTACAATCGAATTATAAACTCTTAACATGATTATATTAGTTATCTTATTCGAATAATGCTAATACTTGTAAATATTGTCAGGCATTCATGATTATAACTTATGTTAACTGATTAGTACTTAAAAATGCATTTTTATCAAGGTTTTATATCATCATTTTGCACTTGAAGTATCAATAACTCCTTAACTAAAACATGTTTTATAATAATATATCTAATAATATAAGATACCTTTAATTTATGGTAAATGTTCATTTTAAATGCAGGCCTATTACATAAATCAAAGGATTGATTGATGAATTTAAGAACTGAAATTGAAAGGATAACGAGATGGCCAAACTTAGAAAAGAGATGTCGGTGCAATCCAAACCGGAACACTGTTCAGTAATTGGGTCATATCTGGAGCTATAGATCTTAGATTTAGGTCTACTTTATATGGATAGAAAGATAAGACATAGGCCTAGAACTTTCATATGGAGCCCAAGATCTAAAAAGGCCATTTTCAAGTCTAAATTGTTGCAACAACAAAGAAGCCCGAATCTGTCCTCCAGCCTGGAACACTGTTCGGTAATTGGGTCATATCTGGAGCTATATATCTCAGATTTAGGTCCAATTTATATGGATGGAAAGGTAAGACATAGGCCTACAACTTTCATATGTAGCCAAAATCTAAAAAGGCCATTTTCAAGTCCAAATTGTAGCAACAACAAAGAAGCCCGAATTTGTCCTCTAGCCCGAGCATGGTTCAGTATTTTGGCCATATCTGGCGTTCTAGAAGTCAAAATGAGCTGAATTAGTCATCAAATCAATAGTTCTTAATTTTGGCCTATAAAAGGAGGCATTTGCCATGCATTTAGGCATCTTGGTCTCCAGATCACGATCATGCTCTTACTTTCTTTCTTTGTATTATTCGTAATGTTTATGCTTTACTTTCATTAATATCAAGTTTATGCTTTTCATTTCCTTTCCTTAGTTAACTTTTATCTTATTTATGTTCTTATTTTGTTTATTTATTTTTCTTTCTTTCATTATGTCTAGCTAGGTTTATTATGTCAAGGTGAAAAGGTTACACTAATGGTGTAAGAATAAGTATAGTGTAAACTTAATATGAACTTTAATGTTTGATACTAACATGTTTTGTATTTGTTATCTTATTCACTCTTTAATACTTTGCTTGTTAAATGACTAACTTGATTTATGTTGTATAACACTTGGTACAACAAATGCTTGGCACTTTCATAGCCCATACTGTATGGTATAACCGACACCTGAGCTTTGAAAGGAAATTGATTTGTTGTTAACATAAGTTGTAATGATGAATGCTTGACGAGATTTACAAGTATTAGCATTAATCGAATAAGATGACTAATGTAATCATGTTAACAATCTATAATCTGATTAGAACCTCCTTTGTGTGTGGTTTCCAATTGAAGAATAAGAGTTTATACTATACTTGTTTGACATAACATTAGTGGATCCTCTAACATTGACATTTGTTATTATCATTGTTTAATCGTTACATTAATATTCCATCTCAAAGTCTTCTTCTTCTTCTTCTTCTTTAATATTATTATTACTACTACTATTACTACTACTACTACTACTACTACTACTACTACTACTACTACTACTATTATTATTGTTGTTGTTGTTGTTATTGTTGTTCTATTATTGTTATTTATAATTTGTACAATTAACCTCTCTATGGTTCGACCCCGGTCTTGCCGGGTTATTTATTACTTCGAGACTCCTACACTTGGGAGAAGCCATCAATTTTTTAGTCGTGTCAAGTTTTTGGCGCCGTTGTCGATGAGGTAATTCTTGTATAAATTATAGTATTTGTTTTATTTTCTCTTTCCACTTTTCTTGTATATAACTTTGTTTCTTTTCTCTTTTTTCTTCTTCTTTTGTTTTCTTCTTCCTTTTATTCTATTCCTACACGTGCATGAGAGTGTGGTCACGTACATCAAGTGGTAGACTTTGTAGGGTATCCTCATCATTTTCAAAAAATATGGCCGAAGAAGATAATCAATCACTTCATAATGAGAATAACCGCGCTAGAACACTTAAAAACCACATGAATCCCACAAGAACAAGTGCACTATCATGCATAGTTTTTCCTCCTGATGCATCTCATTTTAATTTTTAACCAGACATTATTCAACTTTTACCTTCTTTTCATGGCTTAGAATTGGAAAATCCATACTTGCATTTAAAGGAATTTGAGGAGGTTTGCAACACATATAATAATTTAAATTATAGCATGAACACCATCAGATTAAAGCTTTTTCCTTTTTCATTAAAAGATAAAGCTAAAACATGACTATAAAATTTGAGACCAGGATCCATTTGTGCTTGGGATGAAATGCAACAACAGTTTTTAAAGAAGTTGTTCCCATCTCATAGAACAAACTCTTTCAAAAGACAAATCACCACTTTCACTCAAAAACCAGGAGAAACATTTTACCAATGTTGGGATAGGTATCGAGACTTGCTTAGTACTTGCCCTCATCATGGTTTTGAAACATGGAGATTGGTTTCATATTTTTATGAAGGGTTAACACCTAGAGATAGGCAAATGGTTGAATTGATGTGCAATGAAACTTTTGAAGATAAAGACCCTAATGAAGCAATGGAGTACTTAGACTTGTTAGCTGAAAATGCTCAAAATTGGGACCCGCGGGTACTTATAAGGTATCGAGTAAAACTCAACCTCATACATCTAGTGGAGGTATGTACAACCTTAGGGAAGATCATGACCTTCAAGCCAAGTTTGCATCTTTAGCTAGAAAAGTCGAGGCACT
Organism: Populus euphratica; assembly: GCF_000495115.2. Taxonomy (NCBI): domain Eukaryota; kingdom Viridiplantae; phylum Streptophyta; class Magnoliopsida; order Malpighiales; family Salicaceae; genus Populus; species Populus euphratica. Next base: position 14,079 of record NW_011500043.1, on the reverse strand, counting down.
AGAATTGAAAAAGAGTGGTCAATTAAAATCTGTTAAAAACATTGTGTGTCAAATATGTGAAACAAATGAACACTCAATCAGTAAATGTCCAACCTTGCCTTCTTTTAAGGAATGTCTCCATGAACAAGCCCATGCTTTAAATAGTTTCCAAAGGGCCAACCATAACTCATACTCACAAACATACAACCCTGGTTGGAGAAATCACCCAAATTTTAGTTGGAAGAGTGAGAACAACAATGCACAAACTTCACAACCACCATTTCAAGCACACCACAATTTCCAAAATTCCCATGGATATGCACCTCCTTATGCTCCACCGCCTAGAAGAAATGTTGAGGAAACATTGCATGCATTCATTGAAAAGCAAGAGACAATCAATACTCAACTTGCTCAAAACATGACAGATTTTAAAGATACTCTAGCAAAATTAACATCTGCTCTCAGTTTCCAAGAGAAAGGTAAGTTTTCATCTCAACCACAACAAAATCCCAAGGGGCAATACAATGCAAATGCAAGTAGTTTTGGAAGCTAACACATGGATCAAGTCAAATCAGTCACTACTTTGCGTAGTGGTAAGGTTATTGAAAAACCCTCTCTTGAACCTTATGAGAAAGATGATGAGTCAATCTGTGAGGGTAAGGAAGGGGTTGAATCTGAAAATTGTAAAGAAACGACTGATTCACCGCCAGCATTTCCATTTCCTCATGCCATGACCAAACAAAGGAAAGTCAATCACAACTCTGAAATTTTTGAAATTTTCAAACAGGTAAGAATCAATATATCTTTGTTGGATGCTATTATGCAGGTTCCTTCCTATGCTAAATTTTTGAAAGATCTATACCCTGTGAAGAGGAAACTAAATGTGAAAAAGAAAGCCTTTTTAGCCGAACAAGTAAGTGTCATTCTTCAAAATAATAATGCTTTGAAATATAAAGACCCTAGTTGTCCTACAATTTCATGCTTTATTGGACAACATAAAATTGAAAGAGCCTTACTTGATCTTGGAGCTAGTGTGAATTTACTTCCATATTCAGTTTTTCAGAGTCTCAATCTAGGTGAGTTAAAACCAACTTCTGTAACTCTTTTACTTGCCGATAGATCTGTAAAAGTGCCTAGAGGAATAGTCGAAGATGTGTTAGTACAAGTCGATAAATTTATTTATCTTGTGGATTTTGTTATCTTGGACATAGAACCTGTTGAAGCATGTAATTCATTTCCTGTTATTTTAGGACGTCCGTTTTTTGCAACTTCTAACACATTGATTAATTGTAGGAATGGACTGATGAAGCTATCATTTGGAAACATCACATTGGAGATGAATATTTTCAACATTTGCAAGCAACTTGGAGATGATAATGATTTACGAGAAGTAGATCATATTGATGAATTAGTTTATGATCAACTTGAATCTACTTTAAGTAAAAATGAGTTGGATGAATCTGAAGATTTGCAAATGATTTATTCTGAGGAAGAAATCACGGATGAAAAACGCACTGAAAATGTTGATGCGGATCTTTTTTCAAAAGTGACAATAAATTCGACATCTGACATCACACCAATTGATGATTACTTTCCTAACGAATCCTTACTTTCTCTTAGTCCAATGCCTTGGTATGATAAAAATATCAATTTTCTTGCTTTAGGAGATTTGCCAGCTGATTGGAGTACCCAAGACAAAGAAAAGTTTTTGAATGAAGTGAAGAACTTTTATTGTGATGACCCTAACTTATTCAAATACTATCTTGATCAAATATTTCAAAGATTCATTCCCGACAATGAGGTAAGTAGTGTCATTAAACTTTGTCATTCTAAAGCATGTGGAAGTTATTTCTCATAAAAAAAGACAGCTACAAAAATCTTTCAAAATAGATTTTATTAGCCCACCATGTTCAAGGACACCCATGCATTCTGCAAAACTTGTGAAAATTGTCAAAAAGTTGATACTGGTCAAAAAGTTTTGTTTTATAATTCTCAACTTTATGCATTCCCTAGAGAGCTAAGATCAAGATGGAGCAATCCTTATGGGGCCTGTGATATTGAGAATTCAATGAATGACAATGTTTTTAAGGAAAATGGACATCGTTTGAAAGCTTACTTTGATAATTTTCCTAGTGAAAATGAATCAACTGGTTTGAATGATCTTGTAGATAAAGGTTGATTATTTTATTTTTTTCATATTATTTTTGTGTTTCTTTTTTAGTGATTTTTGCTAGTTTATCTCACCCCGGTCAAATGGCGGATAACGGTACTACGTGACTTAAATCGGTTTTTTCAGTTTCCTATAATAACTGATATCTATATATATATTTGTGCAATTCTTTGAATCTCTCTTTCAATTCTCATTTGACAATGGACACTAATCTTGAAAAATTGAAAAAGTATTTTCCCGCTCTGCCTCAGAATGCGATTACAAAAATTTACCGTGCTAAATGTGCAAGATTGAGATTGTTAATGAATCATGGAATTCCTGAAGATATTCGTTGGTTGATTGAAGCAAAGGTCCGATTATCAAGTGAGTCCTTTAAGTCCTTCATTTCACACATACCTGAAACAGGTAAAAGCACTTTTGCAAAGAAACGTCGTGCAAAATGACTGAAATACAATTTGACAAATCACCTGTGATATTGTGAGAAGCAGCGGAATCAATTAACCATTTGGTGTCCTTTGGATGAGAGGTAGAGACACAATTAGCAGTGGGCTCCGAAAAACGGACTTTCGGGCATTGTTTGGCGACATGGCCAAGCTGGTCACACAGCTGACATTTGGGTTGATAACGACGTGGACCCATAGACTGTCATAAAGAACATGATCGACTTAGTCTTGGGAATCTAACTAAAAAAAAACCTGTTTGCCAATTTTTAAGAAAACTGGATGCGAAGCTTATCCCCGGCCCATAGAGGGCGTTTAAGCCGTTATTGGACGTAAAACCAAGGGAAGATGTGAGCCACAATCACAACTACCTGTACATACACATGCTTTTTCACAAGTAAATAAATAAATAAATAAAGAGAGAGAGAGAGAGTGTGTGTGAGACTCTAAGTGGCCTACATATAGGTGGTATGATTGCCTTTCTAATTTCTCATCTATAAAATCCTCTCTTCCTTCCTTTCATTTCTACTCAACCCATACATTCAACAAATACAAAAGTGTGTATAAATGGCAAGTTCCTCAAGTCATCATATAAGAAATATTTGTGTTTTCGGTGGATCTAGTCCTGGGAAAGAAAAGGAGTTTTTAGAATTAGTAAATCATCTTGGTCAGGTGCTAGCTAAGAGAAAGATTAATTTAGTGTATAAAGGAGGCAGTCTTGGGCTAATGGGAGGTGTGTCAATAGTTGCATTTTTAGGAGGTAGTCAAGTTTTGGGGGTCGTCTCCGAAGCTTTAGCATAAGGGGATATCATTGGAAAAACAATTGGAGAGGAACTTCAGGTCTCCACAATTCGACTCGAATGAATGCATTGTTTAACCATGTTGATGCCTTCATTGCTTTACCAGGTGGTCTAGGCACATTGGAAGAGATCTTTCATATTTCCTCTTGGGCCAAACTGCACATTCACCATAAACCCATAGGTTTGTTAAATGTTAATGGTTATTATGATAAGTTGTTTTCTTTTCTTGATCATGGTGTGGAACAGGAATTTATAACATCTTCTGCACGATAAATCATAATCTCTGATGCTATTGCTGAATGATTAATACTTAAAAGTGCATTTTTATCATGATTTTATATCATCATTTTGCACTTGAAGTATCAATAACTCCTTAACTAAAACATGTTTTATAATAATATATCTAATAATATAAGATACCTTTAATTTATGGTAAATGTTCATTTTAAATGCAGGCCTATTACATAAATCAAAGGATTGATTGATGAATTTAAGAACTGAAATTGAAAGGATAACGAGATGGCCAAACTTAGAAAAGAGATGTCCGTGCAATCCAAACCGGAACACTGTTCGGTAATTGGGTCATATCTGGAGCTATAGATCTCAAATTTAGGTCTACTTTATATGGATGGAAAGATAAGACATAGGCCTAGAACTTTCATATGGAGCCCAAGATCTAAAAAGGTCATTTTAAAGTCCAAATTGTTGTAATAACAAAGAAGCCCGAATCTGTCCTCCAGCCCGAGAACTATTCAGTATTTTGGCCATATCTGGAGTTCTAGAAGTCAAAATGAGCTGAATTGTTTATACAAGAAAGCTGACACAATTTCCTACAACTTTCATGTTTTCGAGTGGCTCCAATTTTGACGTTATCAATGACGGTTTGGGCAGATAAGAGAAGATAAGGATTGTCACCAAGTCAAGAGTTGGTCACCCACTCATCAATTAGTCATCAAATCAATAGTTCCCAATTTTGGCCTATAAAAGGAGGCATTTGCCATGCATTTAGGCATCTTGGTTTCCAAATCAAAATCATGCTCTTGCTTTCTCTTTTTGTATTTTTTGTGATGTTTATGCTTTGCTTTTATTAATATCAAGTTTATGCCTTTCATTTCCTTTCATTTACTTAGCTAACTTTTATCTTATTTATGTTTTTTTTTTGTTTATTTATTTTTCTTTCTTTCATTATGTCTAGCTAAGTTTATTATGTCAACGTGAAAAGGTTACACTAATAGTGTAAGAATAAGTATAGTGTAAACTCAATATGGACTTTAATGTTTGATACTAACATGTTTTATATTTGTTATCTTGTTCACTCTTTAATACTTTGCTTGTTAAATGACTAATCTTGATTTATGTTGTATAACACTTGGTACAACAAATGCTTGGCACTTTTATAGCCCATACTATATGGTATAACCAACACTTGAGCTATGAAAGGAACTTGATTTGTTATTAACATAAGTTATAATCATGAATGCTTGACGAGATTTACAAGTATTTGCATTAATCGAATAAGATGACTAATGTAATCATGTTAACAATCTATAATCCGATTGGAACTCCTTTGTGTGTGGTTTTCAATTGACTAATAAGAGTTTATACTATATTTGTTTGACATACCATTACTGGATCCTCTAACCTTGACATTTATTGTTATCGTTGTTAAATCTTTACGTTAATATTTCATCTCAAAGTTCTCATCTTCTTCTTCTTCT
>NW_011500043.1:0-8925 GCF_000495115.2 Populus euphratica | reverse complement strand
TATTATTATTATTATTATTATTATTATTATTATTATTATTATTATTAGTGTTACTACTACTACTATTAATATTATTATTATTATTATTATTATTATTGATGTTATTACTATTATTATTGTTGTTATTGTTATTGTTATTGTTATTGTTATTGTTGTTGTATTATTGTTATTTATAATTTGTACAATTAACCTCCATGTGGTTCGACCCCGGTCTTGCCAGGTTATTTATTACTTCGACACTCCTGCACTTGGGAGAAGACATCAATTTTTTAGTCATGTCAATAATATCAGAATTTGAATTAGACCTCTATATGAAAGTTCTAGGAAATTGTCTCAGCTTTCTAGAAAAAACAATTGAGGTCATTTGGACTTCTAAAACTCAAGATATGGGCTAAATACTAAACAGTATCTAGGCTGTAGGACAGATTCAAACCTCTTCGTTATTGCTATAATTTGGACTTGAAAATGGTCTTTTTAAATCTTGGACTCCACATGAAAGTGAAGGCCTATGTCTTACTTTTCCATTTATATAAAGTATACCTAAATCTGAAATCTACAATTCTAGATATGACCCAATTATCAAATAGTGTTCCAGTTTGGACTACACTAGCATCTCTTTTCTAAGTTTGGCCATCTCTTTATACTTTCAATTTTAGTACTTAAACTCATCAATCATCTAAGTTTGGCCATCTTTGTGTACTTTCAATATCAGTATTTAAACTCATCAATCAATCCTTTCATTTATGTGATAGGCCTGCATTTAAGATGAACATTTACCACAAATTAAAGGTATCTTATATTATTAGATATGTTATTATAAAACATGCTTTAGTTAAGGAGTTATTGATACTTTAAGTGCAAAATAATGATATAAAATCTTAATTAAAATATAATTTTAAGTACTAATCACTGTTATGGGAAAAAAAAATAGGTTAAGGTTTTTTTAGCCTTTACAAGAAAGAGAAGGTTGCTGGGTTAGTGAAAGATGCTAGGTATGGTGATTGCCCTTGTTGGTCATGACTGATGATGTCAGTTATAGAGGAAGGTTGAGGACTTGTTGATTTTGGGTTATGTTTGCAAGTAGGCTTTGGGAGGAGCTGATGACTAATGTTGGCTGGTTGTTGAGTTTTTGAATAATAGATCTAATGTTTCTTGTGTTTGTTTTTTAGAAGGGTGTTAGTGAAAAAAATTAACTCATTTTTTTATTGCTTGCTAATACTCTCACTAATTCCCCCTTGTTGTGTTTGAGATTCTCTCACTACTTATAGGTAAAATAATTTTTTTCCCTTTCAATTGCTTGGTTTACAAGCAAACTTTGTGACCATGCAACCTAAAATAACTTTAGTCTTGCATTTTCTTTTAATTTTTTTTTTTGCACTTTTGATTCCATTGTTCAATTTTTTGTTTAAAAAAGACAATGTCAACTTGATGAGAAAAAAAAATATGAATGATTTTGAAATGAATACATTAAAAACTGAACGTGTCAAAAGTAAATTTTTGAATTTTTGAATTTTTTGAAAAAAAATTGAAAATGCAAATACATCAAAAATATATATTTTTTGGATTTTTTTTTGTTTTTTTCTTTTGCTATTTTCTAGACTCTTTTGAAAAAAGTATAAGGGGAGAGGGGTTTACAATTGGGTTATGACATGCTTTATATAGAGTTATGCCAGTTTCAAAACTATTATTATTGGTTTGGTAGGTTAATCTGAGTTGTGAGTTTGAGAAGTAAACCCAAGTGGACTTGAATTTTTTTTTTTTTAATTTAATAATTTTTTTAATGTTATCTTTCAGTATTGAGTTGATTAGAAATTGATATTTATAATTTATTTTGATTTACTTCTTATTGAGTCTTTTGGCACAAATTATAAATTTGATAAGTTAACTTGAGTCAATCTAATATGCCGTCGTCGTCTCAATTTTTAAAAATTAATAACATCTAATATAATATCATATTAATATTTAAAAAAGATGTTGTCTAATATATATTATATTTTGAGTTCTTGGTTAATTTTTTTCTTAGAAAACAAGTTAACCACGATTAGATATTTTTTAATATTAAAAAATAAATCATCCAACCCATACAATAACACATACTGGTAATTAAATATGGTCAGTTATATCAAATTCTCATTGAATAGATTATATGTCAAGATAAAAACAGTGTTTTGTACTACAAAAACTAATAATATCTATGACAACTAAAAGAAACAAGAGAAAACAAGGGAAATTAAATCAAAGATAGGAAAATAACATTATTAATCTTTGTTTGTTTGGTTCAAGGAAATAAGGGAAATTAAAATTTATTTGATTGAATTCATGGATAAAAAAGAAAGGAAAACAAGTAATATCATGATTGTAGAAGTGATAAAACTTGTGAATGATTGCCTTTAAAAAATGATATCAATTTAGAAAAAAAAACTTAATATCTTTTATTAAGTATTATAAAGTCCATAATTAACAAATCAAAATTGTTTTATAATAAGATTAATGTAAAAACATAGTTTAGATTTAAAATTAATAATCGTTTTTTTTTATGATGTCTTTACGTTAAAATGTGCGGGACAAGGGTTCAGGGCACAGAATCACATCTAGAGGGTTTAGAAGGGTTGGTTAGGATGATAATAATAAAAAGGAGAAAATTTAACAAAACTAGCCATTATATAAAGATAAACTACTGGATATCATACCTTAGAAAAGACAATAAAAGGGAGAGATAATTAAAGTGCAAAAATATTCATTATGTACGTACCTAGCAACTAACAAAACCAATCTTAGGAAAAAAAAAAAAAGATTAACCCAGAATATTAATTATAGAATAAGAATAAACTATTCAAAGTATTAATTATATCATGATTACATAAGAGAGTAGTGTTATCTTACAAGTCAGCCTAATATAACCCATGAATAAATGATGCATTCCCTTGCTTTTTCCTCCACCCGAAGCCTTTAAAAAGAAATTAGAAGGTATAACCGCAAACCCTTTGAAAAACCACAAGTGCAAGCTACGCAAAAGCCAGCCAGCCCACTACTTCTCTGTTTCCTTGCAATCTTGCATGATCGTGTCCCACAAATTCATGTACAAAATTGAGACAGTTACTACAAACTTGCCTTAACCAACATCCTCCTTCCTTCCTAGCTATCACCCTGAAAGCTCTTTCTCATCTTCTCAACCTATAACGCATACCCTCTCTTCTTTTTTTTGTTCCTTTTTTCACCTTCTCTTATTCTTCAAATCAAATTTCAACAAACAAGCAGCTACAACAACCAGCCAGATATCTTGCTTTGGTTCTAAGATATTTTTTGGATCTTTCTTTAATATTCTGTATCATCTCCATCATAAAAGTCCTCACCCTTCCCTGTTGTTTTTAATGTCTCTCTTAAAGAACAACTTGAGGCAGCAGCAGGTTGAAGCTACAGTACTGTAGAAACACATCGTTTATGGCTAGCCAAGGCGACGTGCCACTAGATATTGTAAGTTGAGGCTCATCATCATTTTATTGCAATATTGTCTCAAAAGGGTATATATAGATATATGGGCTAGCTCCTTAATTTATCTACCCCGCCTATTTTTCTTGTGTCTTTTGATATATTACTTCGTAATAACTACTAATTTACAGAGAAGAAAGAAAATAAGTGGGCAGCAAAAAAGGGAGGCTCTGGAAAGAGAGGTATATATATATATATATAGTTATGCTTACATGCATTTTCTCAAGTATTGCTGGAGGAAAACTATTCACATCATATGCATATTAGTGTTTTCGTACTATGTGATTGTTAGTTTCAGGCTTATTTCTACATTAATTTACCTGTTTATTAGTATTATTTTGATCAAGAAATTTAAACTATTTTACGTTGTTTTCTTTTTGTTTCTACAATTCATTTCGAATAATTTATAATAAAGGCCTACTAATATAATGTTTCAAGAAAATAGAAATTAGAAGGTCTTTCTGGTTCATCTTGAAACAACAAGAAGCTATATCTCCAAATTAAAAATTCTGATTTTTTTTAGTAAAATAAATGGAAGAGAAATTCTTACCTTTTTTCAGACACAAACGTGTGTGTGTTTGTGTATATAGAACGTTCATCTTTCTCCAAAATAATCTAATATCGAATAGCAAAAATTGGATTTTGTGTCCTGATCATACGGGATATTTAGGGTCAATTTTTGCACATGGAGATTAGATTCATCTCCCCAGTGCGCGTGGTAAAAATCGTTAATGTTCATGCTGTGACTAGAAACGTGTTGAAAATTTTACTCTTCGATCACTTGAAGTTCAAGAAAACCTTATTATTGAGAGAATAAAAGGTAAAAAGAAAAAGAAGAAGAAGAAGAAGAAAAACCAGAAAAAATGACAACACACTGACAATTTTCTGTAGCCCATAGGCAGCAAACAACCTCCCCTCCATGCTGCATGTACTGTACTCCTCTCTAATAAATGTACATGGGGGCAATAGGTGAAACCATGCCTCATCATATATCCTACTGAGCCTAATTCCTAGCTATATCATTTGGACAATCTTGCAGAGAGTACGATATAGACTATTACAAGATGACAGAGTTTCCAAGATCTTATTTTTCAGTTTAAAAAATCATGGGAAAATGAATGCATTAATCTCATTTCCATATAACCCTACATTTAACCACAAATTAGCTTTACTTTTCTATAATTTTCTGATACTTAATTACGAATATATTCCGCATTATAGATTTCCATGCTTCAGAAAATGCTGAAACAAGAAGAAAATGTGCATGCGATTTTGAATCGTATGCATAACAAGGATGATGGTTCTGGGATCCCTCTCCCAGACTTCCTTCCTCCTAAGGTAATGCTTTCTTCTCTTTTCATATATTCCTTTCACCGGGAAGTCCATTTGATATAGATAACTCTCCTCATCATTTAATATGGTCTCTCAATGGGGCCATCAGTGCTAGAATCTGATGACAAGTCATTAAGATAATGCCAAGCAATTCTTTCTGTCGAAACACCATTGTTTCTTCAAGCAAATCAAGGGATCACTAAAGGGTGGAGAACGGATTAAAATATAAATTAAGTTGGATATTTAGTTTTTCACTGTGGACTTGTAGTAAGAAATGTTTGTGTGTTATTGTGAATACGCTAGCTATTGCAGTTTGGAAAATTTTGTTTGAGAAAAGTTATAAATTGTAAGTAACCAAATAATTCAAATATGTTGTTAGGATAAAACAAAGAAAACCACACCGGACTTCAGATAAAAAAAATGACAAGTTCACTGGTGATGTTGCTTTTGGCCCACTAAGCAGTTGCAATACCAACTTTTTAGTCTTTAAGAACGACCAACTACATATAAACATATAATTCATACAGATAATGTTCTGTAATTGTAGCTAACTTAGGTATTAAGGTCTAAATTTTATTTTAATAATTATGGGAAAAAATTACTATAATAACATCAAAGAAAATCTAAATTTAGATGCAGAATCCATCTACGTCTATGATGTAGTATGTATTTTTCACGCCAGTATTCTTAACAAAGTTTAGGATGCTAAATATCACTGCGGATATCAGCAGCAATCTTCCAGAAAAGTAGACTTTTTGCAGCACGAAGTTGAATTCTAACAGCAATTTTACTAGTAAAAGAATGATATGCTTCTATGAAAAAACAAAATGAGAAAAAAAATATGTGGTTGAATACTAATTATGTGGAAGGCTATGCAGATGAAGGAGCTCTTAACAGAGTTGGTCATGGTTGAGGGTGAGATAGCTCGATTGGAAGGTCAATTAAGCCAACTTCAACTGGGTCTGAGACATGAAGAGACAATTCCCAAGGATGCAAAATCAAAACAACTGCAACCTACTGGAAATCGAAGCAACCTCCAAGGCCATATGTCCTACACAGCTTGTCCAAGCCCCTTCATCATAAAAGGCGTTCAAGATAAAATGGCATTTGAGACCAAGGCATTACATTTTATAAGTAAAGCAATTAAGGGTGACTACAATCTTAATGACTTCAATCCAAATGAGAAAATAGGAGCCTCGAGAGTATTTTCTGATCAGAAAGAAAACCACTTCCATGAGGAGGTTAAATTTCAAGACAGGGTTCCAAAAAAAAGTGGGATACTGAAGGCACCTTCACCCTTGCGAGATCCTAGACATCCCTCCCCCAAGGTAGCCCTTGATTTATATTGTATTATTTGAATGTGCTTTGACTAGTTTTTTTTTTTTTCCTTTTTTCAATGTTCTCTTTAGCTTGGTGTCGTTGTACTAGATTTGTTAACTGTTATATGTTGACAATGAGGGATACTAATGGAAGGAAGTCCCCGATGATTTTTTTTTTCCAGCCGAGAGAACGTAATGCGCACGTCCCCTTGGACCTCTTATCGAAATCACTATCTAATTCAATACTATCAGAAGATAACATTCAACAGCTGCAACCCAACAGGCTATCTGAGAACATCATGAAGTGTTTGAACTTCATATATGTCAGGTTACTGAGGACATCAAGAGCAATGGAACTGGAGAAATCAGGACCTATTTCTAGATCTTTGAACTCTTCTATGATATCAAGAAGTTTCAGGGCCGAGAACAACATGAACTCAAAGTCGAACCTTCTGTTACAGAAGGAATCAAGACAACAGGATCCATATGGTATCTTTAATCTGGAAGAGTCTATTCCTCGGGATATAGGTCCTTATAAGAACTTGGTTATGTTCACATCAAGCTCCATGGACCCCAAATGGATTTCACATTCTAGTTCTATTCCGCTCTTGAAAAAGTTAAGGTATGTTGCTAAACATCCACAAGATGCCTCTCTTTTGAACATTTACTGATTCTGATCTACCTCGACTTCTATTTCATGGATTCAGAAATAGGAGCATTCATGTTTTGGTGAGTCACTAAGCTCTACTTTCCCCTGCTTGTGACTACAGGGTGTTAATGAACAATCTCCAGACTGTGGACTTGAGATTCCTGACTTACCACCAGAAACTAGCATTCTGGATCAACATGTACAATGCCTGTATCATGCATGTATACTATGGAGCTTTTTTATACTGAACTTATTTTCTTATCTGATCACTTTGGCTAACCTGATGGGCAAGTAGTTGTGCAATTTCATCAGATCAGCAACTGCAGAAGATGTCGTACACATGTAGCTGCTGGTCTGATGCAGGAGCAAGCTACTGAGTACACATCAGGATAGCTTTTGCACGTTCTTTTGCTCGCTTCTGTTTAAAATCTTGATGTTGTATCTATTCATACAAACATTACAGGGATTTATTCAGTACGGAGTGCCTTCTACACCTGAAAAATTGTTCACTTTGATTAACAAGGTAAGGTACATTTACAACTTCTTCCATGACTAGTCAAGTTCCTTGATTGGATTTCCCAGTAAAACACATGCTTTTGTAAGTTAGAAAATCAAAGTAATTGCATAAAACTCTTTACCAAGTTTTGGGCAAAGAAAGAGAATCTCAAGAATGCTAACCTAAAATTTAAGCAATTTTAAATAACTGGATTCAGGCAACACTCAACATAGGAGGCAACACTATCAATGCTCAAGCAATAGAGCATTATATTCTGAGGAAGCCAGCATCTTCAAACGAGGTACATTATACTGATCCCCCCTGCCATGGTCTATAAGATTAACTTTTTATATCATACTGGCATACTTTCCTGGTGTAAATGATCTCCCCACAGGTTAATCAAAAGAAAGAAAAAGATGATAAAGAAGCTGTTGTTCGTAAACTTTATGGACTGGAATCGATGGATCCTAATATCACATTTTCTCTTTGTTGTGGAACTCGTTCATCACCTGCTGTAAGTTGAATAAATTCCTAATATACCATAGAACTGCTACAAAAAGTGAAATATTTTCCACACAGACATTATTAGTCTTTGAATCCATCAAGTATTTAAAATTCCCCTGCCTTCATGCATGATCAGAACCTGAACTAATAATACATGTCAACATTCAGGTAAGAGTGTATACAGCTGAAGGTGTCATAGCTGAGTTGGATAAATCAAAGTTAGAGTATCTGCAGGCTTCAGTGGTGGTTACTAGCACAAAAAAGATAGCATTCCCTGATCTTCTGCTTCGAAACACGCTTGATTTTGCAATGGACACGGACACGTTAGTTGAATGGGTTTGTCATCACTTACCTACATCTGGGACACTGAGGAAATCAATAGTGGATTGCTTCAGGGGCCATAACAGTGGCAAAATACCCTGCATTACTGTTGAGAAGATACCATATGACTTCGAATTCCAGTATCTATTGGCAATATAGACTCCTAAAATTTTCTACTTTTCATATCTTTCCCACACACACACTACTTGTTCTACAAAAAGAAAACATCGCAACCTTACTCTTTTTGTGAGTGCTTGCAGATCCCATTGAAGTGGATTTTTCTTTCTTCGACTCTTCAGTGTTCGTATTTTAAATTTGTGTTGGATATTTAACAAGAGTTGCTGTACTTGGCATGCATGCTTGCAGGCTTCGTTATTAGAAATCTATCATATCAAGAAATGATTGGCTTTCTTGGACTGCAAATGACAGTGCAAAATCAATCATACCATTAATAATCCATCAATGAACAGCCAATCCATCAATGAACAGCCAAGCCATCAACTATTCAGTATGTCTTCTTTTTTCCATATAAAGTGTTTAGATATGGCCAAGACAATCAGGAAGAACAGATTTCAAATCAACATGATCCAATGATGCGGAAATTTAATTAACTAGACCAGCCAGCACCAGAATTGTCAGGTCTCTGCCATCCTCGTCAAACTTGGTCAAATAAGTTTAATAATCATGGTGAAAAATATATAAAACAAGAAGAATAATGTGGACCATTTATGACAAAACAGAATCCGTTCCTATTATGGGAGTGTGGTTGCTACACAAATTGTTTGTCTCGAATAATCTTTAAAAGGATCTTTGTG
>NW_011502911.1:6828-15070 GCF_000495115.2 Populus euphratica | reverse complement strand
AAAAAAATATATAAAAAACAATCCCATTTCTCTCTTAAAAATGATTTTCATTTCTCTCTTAAAAATGATTTTTTTTAGTTCATAGATTTATTTGCTAATGCTGCGAGGAACTTAAAAATCAGATTCTTACCTCGTCACTTACAACAACAACAACAATAATAATAATAATAATAATAATAATCTTAATCGTTCTTGTTGGATTAGGATTAGGATTAGGATTTTATAATGATGATCCTATCTTTCTTTTGATAGCCATTGGAATAATCGTGGAGCGTTGCTTAATCTCTCCAGGCCTGATAGTTTGCCTTCACTTTCTTGGATCAGGAATTAGATTGGTATTCCGTGTGAAGCAGCGGACCAGACCAAAAGGATTTTTAACTTCAAAGAAAACAAATTAGAAAATGATTATATTTTAAAAACAATTAAGAGAAATTCATAACTGAATATCTTGATTAATTTAATAATATAATAAAAAAATAAAATAACAACAAATAAAAAATTATTTTCTCGAACAAAACTGAGCTTATATATGAAATTCATGATTTAAAAATGAGACATGTCTAGATTTTATGTTTATTGTGCATTATATGTTATAAAATTGATATAATTCAATAAAAAAATAAATTGTTGATAAATAAAATGAGACTGAGCAATTAAAAAATAAATATATATTAAGATATTTAATAATGTAATACAAATCATTTGCATGATTGTATTAAATAAGTTTGTTTATTAAAATTAATTCTTAACCGAAATCAACAAATAAATAAAATTTATTGAATAAAATAAAAGGAAAAATAAACCATGCAAAACTATATACATTAAAAATATTATAAAAATAAATTTAATAATTTAATATATATAAAAAATAATTACAGATAAATCATGCTAACATCTTTAAAAATTAAATGCACCAAATATAATTAAAAATTATCATCATTTAAAAATACCAAAAAATTCTTAGAGAAGGTGTATTAATTAAAACAAAAAACTTAAAAATTATTAAAAAAACATAAAAAATATATTATTTAAAAAAATAAAAAAATAAAGTTAGATACTTCTTGCCCTGATAAGTTAGGCAAAGTGTCTATCCCATCAAGAAATCACCCATATAGACTTTTTATTATTATTATTTTAAGTTAATAGGATGGACAACATTGTTAGCCCAAATTTCTTTGGAAAAAAATAGACAACACAGCATCAAGATTCCTAGATTTCAGTTATTATGATAGTTGAAAAAAATAAGGTTCATGTTTTTTAATTTAAAAACTCTTTGTCAACCAAAAACATCATAAAAACCTTGTTAAACTAATTTATGACCTTACAAAACATTAAAAAAAATGTCTTGAAACCTAAGACCTAAAATCTTTCCAAACTTACATATATTTTTTTTAAAAAAATTCAAGGTTAAAAAAAACACACTTTGTTCAAACTCCTCTTATCATATGAAAAAAATTAATACAAAAAATGATTGTTTTAAGAGTCAATTCTAGTCAATAACAACTTTTTCTTTACACTCGAATTCGGCAAGTCCTTCTCTCTCATCTCATAAAAGAATGAAAAAAAAATTTTTTTGCTATCAAATTAGATTTTTGAAAATTAAAAGGGCTAGTTGTTTAAGAAAAAAAATAAAAGATAAAAATAAATTTTTAAGATAAATTTCAAAGCTACCATCAGCTATTACACTAAAAAACTCCATTGTGGGGAATATAAGAGAAAATTAAGATATGATTATCTATATTATTAGATATATCAAAAATCATCTTAGTAGATTGTAGAAGAAATTCCCTACTTCAGCTTAATAAACCTAACTATACTGCATGTATCCTTAAAATTCTGCATGATTAGGAAGTAGAGATAAAAATTTAATTTGAACTTAGTGAATACCAACCGACTTAACTTAAATGGAACTTATTTTATTCAATTGATAATGAATAGAGTATGAATATTATCAAACTGAAACCCACTTGAACCTAATCTAAAACATATATTTATATTATATAAATATATTTGTAGAACATTTAGATTTTTTTTTAATACAATACGATATATATGTATCTTCATATTAACACACACACATATTAATTATTTTTATTCTTTATTAAATAATAAATAATAGTAAGATAATAATACTCATATGGATACCCAAAATTTGATATATGGTTATAAATATCTAAAGTTTTTATTCGATAGATAATAAATAAGACATAAATAGTAAAAAATCCAACTCATAAGTACCTATTACCATCTCTATTAGAAATGCCACAAATCTTGACAAGTATTTTATTTGGTAGTAAAGACTCGTGAAGGCATTAGAGCTTGTTTGGGATTGTGGTAGTGATAATAGTTTAAAATGTTTTTCATTTATAAATGCATTAAATTAAACTTTTTTTTTAAATTATTTTTTATATTAGAGCATCAAAACGATCCAAAAACACTAAAAAAATATTAATTTAAAGTATAAAAAAATTTTAATTTTTTTAATACAAATTAAATCGTGTTTTTAAAAGAACCCTTGTACTTTAACTACCTAGCACCATTGACAAAATCTTAAAGCTTGAATTTTCTTTCACAACTACATTGATAAGTTAATACCAATATATTTCAATTTTCCACAATCTTAGATGACGGCTGCATGTAGGCTTACCACTTCAAAAATATTATATGATTTTGAATAATAAAATTCAATTTATTGCATAATGCCAAGTAGGCTATACTAGTTGTGGACTTGTGATACATAGTGGGTTTGTTTTTTTTTCCATAAAAATTGATGCTCAAGTGTCAAAAACGAGTTTCAAATAAGAAACACAAATCAACAATACCAGTAAATAAACTAAATTTTAAAAAATTAATCATGAAAACTTGGGAATTTGTTTTCCAAAAAGGGACAACAATATAGCTCGAGTCTTAGTACATTAAATACGGAAGGAAAAAATATGGTAAAAAAAATCTAAAAAAATAAGCTCGAATCAACTTAAGTTAACAAGATAAATATGTAACCTTGATAATTAAAGACAAGCTAACATGGGTTATCGCTCTAAACCTGCAACCCATGTGATTAGTACTTAAAAGTGTATTTTTATCATGGTTTTATATCATCATTTTGCACTTGAAGTATCAATAACTCCTTAACCAAAGCATGTTTTATAATAATATAACTAATAATATAAGATACCTTTAATTTATGGTAAATGTCTATTTTTAATGCAGGCCTATCACATAAATGAAAGGATTGATTGATGACTTGAAGAACTTAAATTGCAAGGATAAAGAGATGGCCAAACTTAGAAAAGAGATGTCGGTGCAATCCAAACCGGAACACTGTTCGGTAATTGGGTCATATCTAGAGCTACAGATCTCAGATTTAGGTCCAATTTATATGGATGGAAAGGTAAGACATAGGCCTACAACTTTCATATGGAGCCCAAGATCTAAAAAGGCCATTATCAAGTCCAAATTGTAGCAACAACAAAGAAGCCCGAATCTGTCTTCCAGCCCGAGCACTGTTCGGTATTTTGGCCATATCTGGAGTTCTAGAAGTCCAAATGAGCTGAAATTTTTACACAAGAAAGCTGAGACAATTGCCTACAACTTTCATGTTTACAACTGGCTCCAATTTTGACGTTATCAATGACGTTTTGGGCAGACAAGAGAAGATAAGGATTGTCACCAAGTCAAAAGTTGGTCACCCACTTATCAATTAGTCATCAAATCAATAGTTCCCATTTTTGGCCTATAAAAGGAGGCATTTGCCATGCATTTAGGCATCTTGATTTCCAGATCAAGATCATGCTCTTCCTTTCTCTCTTTGTATTTTTTATGCTTTGTTTTCATTAATATTAAGTTTATGCCTTTCATTTCCTTTCCTTTACTTAGTTAACTTTTATGTTCTTATTTTGTTTATCTATTTTGCTTTCTTTCATTATGTCTAGCTAAGTTAATTATGTCAAGGTGAAAAGGTTACACTAATGGTGTAAGAATAAGTATAATGTAAACTTAATATGGACTTTAATGTTTGATACTAACATGTTTTATATTTGCTATCTTGTTCACTCTTTAATACTTTGCTTGTTAAATGACTAATCTTGATTTATGTTATATAACACTTGGTACAACAAATGCTTGGCACTTTCATAGCCCATATTATTATTATTATTATTGTTATTATTATTATTACTATTGTTGTTGTTGTTATTGTTGTTTTATAATTGTTGTTTATAATTTGTACAATTAACCTCCCTGTGGTTCGACCCCGGTCTTGCCGGGTTATTTATTACTTCGACACTCCTACACTTGGGAGAAGACATCAACCTTTTAATCGTGTCACCATGTTATTATACCAAATTTGCAATCTATGTTATCCTGTCAAACATGTAACTTAGGTCATGATATCATATTAAACCGATAAAAAAAACAAAGAAAATCATAAGTTCATTAAAAAAAAAAACAAATAAGCCCACGTTAACTTTTTGAAACCTTTGACACAAGTTATTAAACTGAAAACACCTTATCTAAAAAAATTATGAAATATAATTCTCAATTAACCAAATGTTGAAGAATAAGGTTGGAAACAAGAATTTCAAATATACAAAAGGATTAGAAAAATAGCAATTAAAAGAACGAGAATAAAAATTAAAACACAAAATAAATTTTATCTTTAACTGAAGGGGAGATTAAAAAAATCAATTTAACAAAAAAAAAAAGAAAAAAAAGTCAAGAGAATGAGGATCAAAATTGAAACACAATAAATTTTTTATTAAAGGGTGAAATTGAAAAGAAAAATAAATTTAACAAAAAGTTTTAAAAAAATAAAAAGAATGAGAACTAAATTAGAAAAAAACCAGATATCCTAAATTGGGATTAAAAGATGAAATTGAAAATAAATAAATAATTTTTTACAAAAGAGCCACATAAAAAATTAGAAATAAAAAGAATAAAAATCAAAGTAGAAATTCTCATAAATTAAAGGATAACTTTGAAACCTTGCATAGCCAACATGAATTTAGAGAGAAGGAGAGAGAAAAACAATATTACAAAAAACTAATCATGCAACCATTAACCTCATCAGACATCATAAAAGGAAAAAAACATAACAATGCTTTTAGTAAGATAATGAAATGAGAGGTTTTAATAGCTAAAAGGTGTTGTACGTACTATTTGAAAGATGTGATGAGCATAAACTACATGTTGTTAAGTGCAAGATAATTTTTTATTTTTTGTTTTTGTTTTTTATATATATCAAATTGTCTCTAAGATGACATGATAACAATGAAATAATCATGATGAAAAGATAAAAAAGCCCATTGACACACTTTTAAATTTTTTGCTTTAAATTTTATTATGGTCAATTCATTGAGCTTCTTATTTATATATATTTGGTAAATTATCAAATTTTTTCTTAATTAACCTGATAATAATGAGAAAAAAATAATTATAAAAATACAAAAAAGCCCATTGACATTATTATTATTATTATTATTATTTTGCTTTCAAAAGCATTTTGTTTATTTCATTATGCTTTTAAAAGTATTCTTTTAAAATGAAAATGTAATAACCCAAATTTTTTTACATAATGTACCATGAACATATATTATATTATTTTTTAGAACACACATTTTTTTTTCTATTTCTCCCAAATTTTCAGGAGAGTGTTTTTTTAATATTTCAATATTAAACTATCATCTTAATATAATTTTCACAATCTATAAATAAATTTCAATATTTTTCTATTATCCGAGACTTCCTTATATGTATATATATCAATTCTAACACAAGAATAAACTAAATGGATACACATTCGTTGCCTCTTAGTGCAATTTGCTTGGTTTAATATCATATACATATCCTTTGTGATCCATAACAGAAAATTTGCTTCATTATTACTTCAAACAAAAATTTTTAATGGTTTATTAACCAGGATACTAATTTTATTAACTTTTAAATTAATTTCTCTAATTACCCATTAATCAATGTACTATCCTATTAACCAGGAAAATATTATCATCTTTTACCCATTAACCAAGATACTAATCTTATTAATTAAGGTAACTAGTTTTTTCAATTGCTCATTAAATAGGACACTACTTCCATTTATTAGAATAATTAGTTTTCTCCAATACTTTAACATTCATCACATGATATAAAAAAACAATTAAGAAAATTTACATTGATAAATAGCTAACACTTTAATTTTTTAGGTGCCTGGCACCTACCTAATGTCAGGTGTGTGACCTGAGCCTCTATTGCTAGATGGGTCTTATAATCTCTCATGTATTGATAAGAACAATGTCATTTTGTATTTTATCATCAGCTTACTTCGTATTTTAACTCAATATTCCATCATTTTATTCTTTACTTAAAATGACTTAGTACGATTTCATATCTTCAAGTTAATTATTGTTTGAAACATAACTAAAACTAAACATTTGTTTTGTGCGTAGTTTTTTTTCCTCTGAAAGCTAAGTTATAAACTACAACTTTACTAAAAAGAAGAAAACTTTTTTGTTTTCTAACATCTAAAAATTATTTAGCAAAATTTAGTCCAACCTTCCCTCGATTTTTAATCCATATTTGGAATTTTATAACTCTGATTTAAATGGGGTAAGTTTTGTTGGAAATATATAATCCATAACTTTCACTTTCATGAAGAAATTATTTCATTTTTTTTTTGTAATTTTTTAGTCCTAAACTTGCTAGAAGTTGTCTGATGAACTTGTCTAGTTTTTCAATTTCTTTCTTCTAACATACAATGAAGTATTTTCATTTGTTTATCTCACCATTCAATGTTGTTATTTCTCCTTCATGTGACTTATAACATCACTAACCCTATCACCTTAATAATCAACTAATTTTTATCACTTTCTTCTAAATATAACTAAAATTTCTCTTACAAAAAAAAGACAGACGTTTACTTTCTTTATATTCCTTCATTTATAATATCTCAACATAACACAAAAATCTCTATAATTCCCAACAAACTTGAAATGTACCTAACACAAAGTATAACTAACTTTCCATTACAATTTAAAACATGAAATTTCTATTTCTTTTCCATTCATTATTTACATTTAACACGTGCTAAAGTATTTATAATAAAACAACAATTATGTATTGATTTAATTATTTTTTTCAATTTTCCTAGGTTTTTTTCCCTTTCTTTATTCATTATTTTAAATTGTTTCATCCATTTTCATACCAATTACATTAAACAAAGTCAATTTCTTGTTTCCCCTAATTTTACTCACCGACCTTAACTTAAAATTTGCAATTTACATATCAATTTTTAATCGTATTCAATCTAAATTTTGTAGTTAAGTTTAAAACCACTTACCTAGTGCTAAAATGAGCTATGATCTGTAAATAGTAAAAAAATTTCTAACACTCTCTCTTTACCACTCTTAATTAGCCCCATTACCACATAAATTTCATAATTTATTTCACTTATTCTCTTTTAATCATTCTCTTTTAATCCTAGTCTAGAAGTTGTTCCCTCACTATTTAGTTTAAATTTTACCCAAACTTGTTCAATTTTGGTGCATTTTGTCTCAAATTTGGCAAAAGAAAGCTCGGAAACCCTCTCCCTCTTTTCGTATTTATGTTGCCCATTTCTAGAGAGAAATTTTTAGGGTATTTATAGTGCAATCTTTGGGTAATTACATATTGACCCCATTAGCTTAGTTATTTCATTTTCTATCTCCATCTTTTCTCTTTTCTAATAAGTAGTGATGTATACTTTTTTGTTTCTTTTAATTTCATTTCTTGTCATTTAACTTTATATTCTTGATTTAATTTAACTCATTTAATCTCCGGGTTAATATTTTAATATTTTTTAAATTTTAATTAGGGTTTTATAGGAAAAAACTTATTTTTTCTTAATAAATCTGGTAATAACTAATAGATCTTATATAAAAACTTTAATGCCCTTAATAGTTAGTTTTAAGTTTTTTAGTGGGAAAAGTAAAACCATGAAAATAATATTTCAATAAACAATATTTTCATTCAGAATCTAGAGTGTTTTCGCTTCCTATTTTAGCTTTTGTTAATACAAAGCACCTTTTCTCTCTCCTTATATTAGTCAAGTTATTAATTTCCAACTACATTTATCATATGATCATAGAAACACATATAATTTGCAAAGGAAAGATTCATATTAGGAATAAAATTCATCGAGGGCTTGCTACTACTCCCACCCAAACTACTAGTCCCAACCATAGACTTTACAGGCTAAAAAGAAATTTTAATG
>NW_011502911.1:4903-6675 GCF_000495115.2 Populus euphratica | reverse complement strand
TAAAAATAATAATAAGAACATGGATAATTTTTTGACGGTGTTATTAAACCAATCCAAATGGTTCAATCCAAAAATCTCCTGACTTAGCTCTTTACCTAACTTGAGTTTCAAATTAAATTATGTGAGAGCTCAATTTAAATTAATCGATTTCATGTGTCCAAATGCAACATTAATGACCGGTAAAAATATAAATTAACTTTTAAAAACATATGACAATGACAAATTAGACATGACCTGGATCATGAACTCTATTGAATTTAATAATTTTTTTAATAAATTATTTTTATTGAATTAAATGATAAAAATAAATGCTCACAAAATAGAGCACTAACCTAAAAATAAATATTTATTTGAGATAGTAATAACTCTATAGAAAATAAACAAAAATAAATCATGTAATTTATTTCCCAAGCAATCCAATATTGAAGGATATAATAAAAAAATTAAAACAATTAAAGAGCCAAAAACAATATCCAGTCAGTGGCTAAACTCGTCAAACTTGTAAATTAGATAACCCTGGCTAGAACGCTAAACCGTGTTGTGAACTTTACTGTGATTATAATTTTTTTAAACTATTTTTTATTTAACTATATGATAATAAAACCTTGGTAAACCAGCAAACCATGTTAATTTTATAGAAAGAAAAAAAAACTAATTAAAAAGCTAAATTCTCAACTACTCCAATATTAAAAAATAAAATCAACAAATTTTTTTTTTTGAAAAAAATCATACAAAGAATTCAATAACAAAAAGAAGAAGAAAAAGAAGAAAAACACTATAATCTACAGTGTAATAAGTGTGGATAAACAATAGTTTTCCTATACCCTCTAGTTTTTGTTACTTTATAAAGTTTAATAATATAATTTTTTTTAAACTATATTTTTCATTATATGATAAAAAAAAAAGATTATACAAAAGATAAGCTCAATTGAAAAAATCACCTTGCTAAACTTGTAAACCGAAGCAATTGGGGTTACCTTGGCAAATTCACAAACTCACTAATCTTGTAAAAAAACAAATAAAAAGATACAAATTATAAAATTAAATTCAATTTTAATTATTTTAATATTAAAAAATAAAATTAAATAAAACAAATTTAAAAAAAAAAAAAACAAAATATTATAAATTACTATTATAATCCACAAATCACAATAATTTGTGTAAATAAACAATGATCTCCCTAGCATCTTTTAATTTTTATTAGTATCAAGTTATTATACAACACATGTTTTGAGAGTGCCTTAGATGAGATCTTCAGCTCGTAGCCCGAGTTTGATTAAAAGCACAAGACCCACTCCAGCTTAAGAATTAACCTAAATACCTAGCTGAGTTAGGATCAAGTCCTGCAAAATTAGACTAACGTAATTTAGATTTTCACTTGGTCTAGTCTATGATCAAGTATGGTTGAATTTTATTCCTCATTATTAAATTTAATTAAACTTGACAGGTTATTTTAGACTTGACTTGTGCAGGTTTTACAATAAATAAAGAAAGTTGATAACATGATAAAAAAACTAGAATTAATCTGTTATTTTGATTAAAAAAAACTTATTAAAAATAATATAATTTTTTTAAAAAATTAAAATAAAATATTTATCATGATTGGATATTATCCTCATCAATCTCCTCAAGTTAGTTGAATACCTATTTATTTTTATGTTTTAAAAAAATCTTTTAAAAAAATTTAAATTTTTTTATTTTTTATTTGTTTCAAATTAATATTTTTTACTTTTTTAAATTATTTTAATATATTAATATTAAAAATATTTTAA
>NW_011502911.1:0-2466 GCF_000495115.2 Populus euphratica | reverse complement strand
TCCTGCTACAATGAGTGTTGATTCCCATGGAATTGCAGTGACTAAGTTTGACTCCACTTTATTTATCTCATTATGTTTGTTTTTTTATAACGCTGGTTTATCTGGCAAATGTATGGCACTACCAAAACCTGACCAAAGCTAAGCATGAGACAGAAATGAGGCCTAGTTATTATGAGAAACTTGAGATTTTTTATAGTTCTCCTTTAAATGTGTTTGGAAGAATGTAAACTTGCAAAGACCTAAAATAAGTGCATTCAGACATGTTTCTATTGATAGACCATGCTACAGTCAATTCCTCTGCATATCGAATCTGAAGTCATGTAATCTATGGTTTTTGTACATAGTGTCCTACTTGATTTGTCTTATACAATTATTGAGTCATCAGCTCATGTTATAAGCCACTGGTTTCAAAAAGAATCCAAACCTTTTTGTGAAGGAAAAGAGCACATTGTTTGGGCTAACCATGAAAGCAGTCCTTATTTGCTTAAATGCTATATTTTAGCTAGTCCATTTTTTATGTTTGCTGCTCATATTTGGTTTTTTTGGTTATTGCTAAAGTTATCAGTGTATGGGCATTCCATTTTTTATGTTTGCTGCTCATATTTGGATTTTTTGGTTATTGCTAAAGCTATCCGTGTATGGGCATTATCACTTGTGCAGAAGTGCAAAGGCTGCGCACCATATAATCAAAATGGCATTTCCCCCTGTCTCTGTTTAATTATGGCTACAATTCATGTGAATTTTCCCTTTTCACTCTTTACAGGTATAGCTTGAGCTACATCCCTTTCGCAAGGGCCATGGTCTCGAAGATCATGTTAGCTTGCTTTGACACAGAATTTTAGGCTGATATACAATCTGTAAAGAACTCTGGAGACGTTGATTGGAGAAGACAATTCAACAGGTGTGGATGAGACATTTCTGAGGCTGTATATCGAGGGAGGTTAGTAGACCTCAGATGGATCAACTACAAACCTTTTATGTATGACGATGCCTTGAAAAAATCAGTTTGTTTTTCCTTTACCATCCGCTTTCTTCTAGGCTTTCTTTTCCCCGCTCTAGGTTATGATGAGAATGAACTTGGCTAAGTTCGTATGTATTTACTTCAGGGCGATGTTAGAAACCCTAAACCCTACAAAGTTTACTACTATTGTGCATGAATATAAGCTCACCTTTTTGCCCATACTTAGTGTGTCTTTTCTTCCCTGAACCATACTTGGTGTATCTTTTCTTCCCTGAAACCTCACACCATCTTCTTTATTGTTGGTCCCTTGTGTTGTTCCATTTTCCGTTGTTTGTGGCCGCATTATTGCAAACTGGTCACTTGCACTTGCTTTCTCAGATGTATTGATTGCGTTGGAAGGCTTGTTTTGACTAACTGCACTGAAAATCTCAGCAAAGATCGCTAGGCTTTTAATTGAAGTCTTACGTTGTATTGTATTCAATACTGAGGGAGCAGTCAAGCTCTCCATAAAAGTGAGCACAAGGGAGAAAAATGATACGAGGCTTCATTACTGATACCATAAATCTCATGGAAAAAAACAAGAAATAGTTTTATGATGGCCTTAGGTCTAAGCATAGCACAATGCTACTTCCCCCATTTCAGCAAAGTTTACAAAAATCAAGATCCGCTGCAACTCGCTGTTCTGTGTCCCATCACTCAAGAGAGCCAGCAGAAACGCAGTGGCTCCTAGTGGTATTTCATTTTCGTTGGTGAGGATGACATAAAAGACAGTAAATTATTTTATTTAGTCCTTGTATTTCGTATGATTTTGCACTTTAGTTCTTCTGGTTTTAAAAATCGTTACTTAGTTACTTGACCAGAGTTCCCTGTTAATTTTTTTCAAAATATCCAAGCTGCCCTTGTGATGTGGTCTTTGGCAGGGGAGATTGAAAAAACTGACTAAAGACAAGGCTATTTTAGGGGGGAAAAAACAATTAAATTATCATGGTTAACTAGTATGTTGACTGCATTATAAATGGATCTTAAATTACAATGATTCAACATGGGCTCTTCATTCCAAAGAGATTAACTAATTATTAGGTAAAAAGACAAGGATTAGATAACATTTTACTCTACAAGATAACAAAATCACCATAAAAACTGAATTATTGAAATCATAGTTATGATTCTCGAGGTCACCAGTTAAATCCGGTTAAATCGAATGAATTAATCTACCTATAAATAAATTTATGGGTTAACTCAAATTATGTTTTATAACTCCTATTATTATAAAAAAAAACTGTGTTTTATAACTCCTAAAACAATATTATTTTAGGTTTTATTTTTTTAAAAAAACCAAAAACAATGTTTTTTTCATAAAAAATCCCATTACTGGTCTAATTTAGTAAAGTTTCAAATCAATAAATTACCAAATTAATTTGTTAAACAGAGCTGAGTTTTATAATTATGAGTAAACTTGTAATCTCAATCCTTGTGTTAATCTTTTTTAGAAAATATTAAGTTAT
>NW_011502986.1:0-14301 GCF_000495115.2 Populus euphratica | reverse complement strand
TGTCACTAGACCATTGTGACAATTTTTATAAAAGATCCTTATGACAGTATGTCATACAACTCTAAAAAAAGATTTGAATATTCTAATACTTTAATCTTAGTGGCTCGAAATTGACCAAATCAAAATTGACAAGACTAAACTAGGCCCAACGAACCTAAAATAATAATGGTTTTGATAAGTATATTTACAAATGTAATCATTAGAATCAGAGGAGTCATATATATTTACAAATGTAATCATTAGAATCAGAAGAGTCATATCAACAGTTGATTTTATGAACTTGTGGGATATCTAGAATAGCGGGATTATACACTTGATTAACAAAAGAATAATTTAGAAAAGATATTTATTGTAATAATTGTTGAAACAAAGATTAAAAAAATGATGTTGTTGAAAAAACCTTAGCATTAATAATAGCTACAGATAATGTTATAAGGTTTTAAATATCACTGCATTTGTTTTTAATATTGCATAGATAATTGATTTCATTGTCATATATCATATGAGATTTGATTTTAGACATATCATATTTCTTAATTTGTCCTCATGAAATTTGTTTTTGTTACCAATGGTACTTCAATCTTATTTATTGAAAAATATTAATCTTTGACCTTTACTGATAGTTAAATTTAGATTTTGTTCTAGTTATTTCACCATTAGATTATAACATATTATCGATTTTCCAAACAAGCTTATTTCATCATTAGATTATAACATATTATTGATTTACCAAACAACCTCACCTTAATATTGTATGATAATTTTCTAATTTGAATTTGTTATGTTTAAGAACATCAAAATCAGAAAGAAGATTGATTGTGCTATGAAGTGATTAAAGCTATTTTAATTGAAATTAGTGTTAAAAAGTTTTGAGAAGTTGTGCCAAGCTTTAATAGTAGATTGCTTTTAAGGAAAGAAGTTAGCTGAAATCTAGTTGTGGAATCAACATATGAAACATGATTCGTTTGGTTATCTAAGAAAATTATTTCTAAGTTTATATGAAAAAATTGATATTTTTTTAATGTGATGTATGCAAACTAGAAACGAGCCATCTTGCTTCATTTTTATTAAGTTTGAATAAAATCTCACATTAATTTATAATTATACATTATAATATTCAAGATCCACCTAAAGTGCTATTTTAGGTGGATTATGTTGGTTTTTACCTTTATTGATGACCAAACTAGGATTACCAAGATGTGCTTATGAAGTCCAAAGATAATGTGAATTTTCTAATTCAAAAGTTTCATAAAATGATTGAATCTCAATACAAGACATAGGTTCAGGTTCGCTACAATAATAATAAGAGAGAATATCATAGTTTTGAGCTTCAACAATAATTAAAAGCATGTGAAATTATTTATCAAACTATTTATTTCAATACATCATAATAGGACGAGGTTGCTAATGCGAAATTTAAAACTCATTAGAGATTGGTAGTACTTCATTGGTAGAAATTCACATGTCGTTATCTTATTAGGAAAAAAACACTTTCCTTTGCAACATATTTAATCAATTAGATATCCTTAATTTCCATTGATTCATAGACATCACTACAAGCTCATATTAACATAGTTTTTGTCCTAGTAATCTTAAATTTATTGTCCTATATGTTTGTTATGTAGCATGTGTATATACACACTAATGCAACAAGTTGACTTCTAAAGCATTGTGATGTGTTTTTATCATGTATGTTGATCATCAAAAGGTGTATTGATGTTATCATACTTTGAATAGATAAATATTGATCATAATAAATGTTGTTTTTCATGAAGACATCAATATTTTTCTTTAAAAAACCTAAACTTCAAAGTGAGCATTGAAAGGAAATTCAAACTTTAAATTATGATTTTCTAAACATAAATTTGAATTCTAGTAATGTTGATTTATAAGTTAGATTGGACAATAAAGAAACAAGCGAGTTGGTTTTTAGTGGTATAATTTTGGATCAAAGTGGTGATGAAAACTTAGAAATTGAAGATATGAATCCAATAAATGTTTTTTTTTTTAGTTAGAATCTCTTACAACTAATATACCAAACCAATAAATTATTGAGGTACTTGGAAAATTATCAATGGAAAATTATCAACTAAAGACATACAAAGTAGAACTTTCAATGAAAGTTAAATATCTAATAAGTCATTATACGAGTAACCATTATTCATTAGAATCAAATCTATCATTTATAAATTAAATATTTATTGTATCTATTCCTAATAATGTGCAGGAAGTCTCAACTAAAAAAGTAAAAATCAAAATTCATCCTTTACCAAGAAAGAAATTAATTAGATTTTGATGGATCTACAAGAAAAAGTATAAGTCTAATAGTATAATTAAACTCTTTAAAGCAATACAGGTGAAGAAAAGTTACACTTAAACCTAGGAATCGATTATATAAAGATATTTGCACCTGTAGCTAACATCAATATAGTTCCAGTTTTCTTGTTTTTATCTTTGAACTTAGATTAGCCATTACACTTATTCAATATGAAAAATACATTTTTATATGATAAATTATTAGAAAAAATCTATATAGATCTCCCATCTATGTGTATGATACTTGAATGGCATAATTTGAAGGTGTAGTGGTCGAAGAAATTATTGTATGGAGTGAAACAATCTTCAAGATGAGATTTGGAAGGTTTATAAAATCTATGATAACCTTTATTTGTTATCAAAACAATTTAGATCATATATTATCCCTGAAAAATAGTAGGATAAAGTTACCACTCTTATTTTATATGTAAATATATGTAAATGATACGGTGATTATAAAAAATGATTTTTAAAAAAGAAAGGTCATAAAAGATTACTTGGTTAAATAATGTAAAATGGAAGACCAAGGTTTTTTTAAAATGTTTTCTTAGAGTTGAAGTGTCTCAACATCATAAAATATTTTTTTTATTGTAGAAAAAATATATCATAGATCTAAGAGACTAATATGTTAGTATATTAACCACTAGATATTCTAGTAGAAAAATGTCTAAAATTATATATGAAGTCCAATTAGACACTGACTAACAAAAGAAGATATTATTTGTAGAAAGATTGATGTATTTAGCACACGTAAGCGTATATTTGGCCTATGCATCAAGATTGTTGGTTAGTTTATAGATAATTCAGGATAGCAACATATAAGTAAAGTTGAGGTATTTCAAGGTTGCACCTAGAAAAAGAATTTTTTTTTAACTAAAAATGCATATTTCCATAGCATAAATACATATATTTATGTTGATTGGACTAAAGTAGTAGATGATAGATGGTTTATTTTTTATTACTTTATCTTCGTTGATAGTAATCTTATTACATGAAAAAAAAATAAAAAAACAAGGTATTGTTGCTTACTTAAATACAAAATTTGAATTTAAAGGTATGAATTTTCGACTCTATGAGCATTATAGTTAAGATTTTAATTGCAAACTTTGATTTATACAACAAGAAAATCGATTCAACTATATTATAATAGCATGTGATATTATCTGTAATTTAATTTAACATGATAATATAAACGTTGACATGTTTTTTATAAAGAAGTTTTGAGGAATAAAAAAAAAAACTAACAAACTAGACAATTGTCACATTTATGCAACAACTTAAAAATCAGTGTTGAGATTTCTTGTATATTTTATAGAAATTGTATGAATATTTAGTTTTTTAAATTTAGAGCAATATATAAATATGATATAGTGATCTCATCACAAAATAAGAGAAAGTTAACAAATTTTATAGAATAAATAAATTCTACAAGAATAATATATAAAGTTGTGAATAGACAATCTAATATTTTAAATGACACAGGCAATCAATAATAAAATTTAATATAACAAATGATAATATAAAAATAGAATCACTTAAAATAAAAAAACAATAGAGAGAAAGAGAGAAGCATCGTCATATCATGATAGCACCAAACTTTACCAACAAATATTCTCAAGTGAAAATTCCAACTAAAAGATGATGTGATAATATTTAAGGTATAAAATTGATAGTGCATATTTAAAACTCTAATTACTCCCTCTCTCTCTCTCTCGGTACCCTAAGATGAATAACCCTACAAACATCGAAGTGTCACCCTAATGAAACAGCACTAACAACAAGAATAATATGGCGACTCACCGTAAAATGCATGTTGGATTAAGCAACGAAAGAATATATCCATACATTGTAATGTGTCATCTTCAGGTGATGGGAATTTCAGAGTTTACTTTGAATTGTTTGTGACGTTTACCTGCATGTAATTTCAGAATTTTCAAATCTTTTTTTTTTCTTTGTTTTCAGAATCTTTAAAAGCAACCATTTCTATGGTTGCCAACTGTATATTTCCCATATATTTATCAAGTTGATAGCTAGCACATATATAGTTGACCCTAGAGGTGACAATGTATGGTGCACATATATAATCATATCTATTTTGCATTTTGCCTTGTGCTGGGATCTCATGCTCCTACATGTTCCCTTCATTTCGTCGAAAAATTAGTGCATGACGCACAGAAAAGGAAGGCGTGAGAAGACTAGCTAATGGTATCTGCTAGCTGCGCATTCATGGAGGGTTAAAAAACCATTTAAATTTTAAAGTTGAAGTTATTAAATAAAAGTTTAAATAAAATTTTGTATTAACTTTCTAATATGACAAATTTTCAAATTTAAAATTTGTACAAATCCATAATTTTAATTTAATTAAAAAAATAAAAATGATGAGATTTACATTCTTAATTGCTTGATCAATAAAGTTATGATATTGATTATTTCAATTCAAAATTTTATATTGTTAAATGATATCTTAGAAATAGTTTTATATTAACTTTCTCTGAAGGATTGATTCAAGTGTACATTCAAAAACATATGATTAATACTTAATTATATGACTACCAATAGATCTCTCTATAGATTATTTTCTATATAGTATATATGATACTCTTTGCAGCCGCAAGAGGTGGGAAAAAAAAAACATAACATGCATGCTGAAATGACTTCATTGCTACTAAAGCCATAGAGCTCCAGCTTCCTTGAGCAGTTTCTTCAAAGAGCCATTAAGCTGAAGGGTCATCACTGTGTTTGCAGTGCCTACAAATTTGCCCCCAATGAACACTGCTGGCACGGAGGGGTTACATCCTAGCCTCATAAGTGCCCACTCCATTTCCTTCCCTCTGGAGTCTTCATCGAGCTCATAAATTGCTGGGCTTACCCCTTGTTCATAAAACAGTCTCTTGATTGCATGGCACATACAGCATGAGCTCTTGCTGAATATCACCACTGCCTTTTGGGATGCCAATTTTGCTACTCGATCCATATCACAACCAAAAATAAATGTATCTTCCTTCTTCTTTTTCACGCTCAAAAGAAAATATGCTATGTCAGTAGTTGAACAAGGAGCTAAATAAGAGTTTAAAATCTAAAAAATCTATATGAAAATGAAAGAAGAATGTTAGTGTTGGTTATTTGTAAAGCTTTATAAGATGTCTGCTAGTTTTGTTGATATTTGATGGTATGCTTGGAGCTCTTGTGAGCCTATATATAGGCTGGGCAGCGAGAGGAGTGCATTTAATGTTTGCATTGTTTAACGCAAAGTAATTAGAAAAAGGTTCCTTCAGATATTTGGATTGATACCCCCAAAATTAACCTTGATTTGATAGTGACTTGTGTGGTTTGCTTTAAAATATTTCAGTTTACATTGTGGTTATAGTTATTTTTTAAATAATTTTTAAAATATATATTAACAATATTATTTTATTTTTTAAAAATTATTTTTAATATTATCATATTAAAATAATTTAAAAATATTAAAAATATATTAATTTGATATAAATAAAAAATAAAAAAATTAATGTTTTAAAAAACTATTTTTAAAATACAGAAACACTAATTTTATTGTGCCCAGAATCAAAACACTGTATGGATAAGCCGAATGCTGCCGAAAGCAAGTAGGGAAAAGGTATATCAATTACTAACAAAAGGTGCACTAGCTATTCGTGGACAGAAATGGCAATGGCTGCACGTGGCTTGTGCATGCAACAATGTCAAAGTTGCATGAGCGAGGTGGGGGAATGTCAGCTTTCGAGGATATATGATAACGTTGGATGCCAAGGTGCCCGATACAGACTCCCACACGAATAGTTGCTTCGCCTTGTATGGCTTTAGGCATATATCATTTTCTCAAAACTTGCGAAAAAGCTTGCGCCTACAAAAATAATTCCTCATCTCACATGGATATTAAGCATATTATTTAGGGTTTTGTAAAATTCGTTGTGGAGGGAATATATAAGCCAATGGAAATGTCAAAATTCCAAATGGATAGGTCAGCCTTCATATACAGTTGGTTTATATATATATATATGCTAGACATAATGAAAGAAAGCAAAATAGATAAACAAAATAAGAACATAAAAGTTAACTAAGTAAAGGAAAGCATATCTGCTTGTGGGATTCATGTGGTCTCTAAGTGTTCTAGCACGGTTATTCTCATTATTCTCATTCTTTCTAGTCGACTTTTTACCATTTAACTGTTATGAGCTGAAAAACACACTGACTTACCATATACAATTGGGTTTGAATACCCTTTCCCAAAGGCAATCTCAACCTTAATCACTAGATTTAATGAGTGATATTTGTGAGAATGAAAATTTGATTAGTATACTCTAATTGTGTGATCATACTAGCTAAGAGATTTACCATCTTTTGCTTATAAGTTAACGAAGGATAAGATGGTTGCAAGTTACAACTTTTTGTTTTTTTGATGTGAGGTTGCGACTCAACCCCTCTTGTACTCCGCACGTGGTTTTGTACTGCTAAATATATAATATTTTCAATGAATTTCTTCAATTAGACTTTCAAGATTTTGGTCCAAGACAAACTAAGACTTCATCTTCACGTTATTGTGTGTGTATATATATATATATATATAAATAACAGGTAAACATCAAGCTGAAGAAACTATATCACCCAATTACCATCAATGCACGGCTGGACCTCTTAAGGTGGGATGCAGGTTTGTCTTGTTTTGGAGGGGGACGCGCGGTCAGCTCAGTTATAAGAGACGCGCTAGGTCAAACAAGGTCAAACTGAGACGACAAAGGACCAGTTCAAAGGGGGGCACGCTACCATTCCCATTACATGACCATACATCTCTCGTCATTTCAAGCATCCCTCTTCAATATCAAATAAAAATTCTAGAAATAAATAAATAGTAATTAAAAAAGCTAGAATTAAATCTGATATCAAATAAGACCAAACATTATGAGACCAAATTAAATAAAAAATCAATTAATAAAAGGATTCAAAACAAAATAAATAACAATTACAAAAATTAAAATTAAAATTAACAAAAAAATAACACAACAACACTTCATTTCGGTAACACTTTATGATTTCCAAGTAAGAAGAAAGAAAAGGAGAAGGAGAAAAAACACATAGGAGCCCATTGAGACACCACCATTAACATGCATTAAATCATAAAAAAATAGCGCGACGGGAGGCTTTAAATACCATAATAGAAGCTACTTTTTTGCTACCAAGGGGCGCTATCCGAGGACAACAAATGTCTCTAATATGATAGTGTGTGTAAGGTACGCCAATCAATTTTTATTTTTTAAAAATATATTTTATGTTTGTTATAAAACAAAATTCTTCTTAAATAACTTAATTATAACTAAAAAAAAATTAAAATTTGAAAAAGCCCATGTACACAAGTTAAATAAAAATGCATTTTCAATGGTAATTATTTCACTATACTTTTAAAATGAAAAAAAAATACTTGTCTCCGAAATAATTTGATAATAATTAATAAACCTATCAAAAAGATTGCATTACCTTTAATAATTAGTTCATTAATTTTTTTGTTTCCAAGTTCCAAATGACATATAAAAATTAAAGGATTATTTTCTATTAAAGTTTTTCTATATATTTTTTTCATGTTCAATTTTAATTTCCATACTTATTTCTAATTTCTAATTTTTTTTTTTTACTTTACAAAAGAGAACCATTTGAGTTTTAAATTATTTGACTTTGTGTTTGCAAATGCACAATAGATCCATGGTAGCCTAAGCCTAGTTTTTAAAGACTTGGGATCAGATAAGAATCCCGAGCCTATATACCCAACATGGGTGCACATCTAAGATGAGTATATGCTACGCACTTGATGTACACCCAACTTTGCATCCAAGGCATACCCTTAGTTAGGGTGTGGCATGCTCAGCCTTGTTGGGTAAGCTATCTAATATCCTCGTGGGCTCAGGCTCTCATATTAAACTCAACATGTTTAGATTCAATTAGTATATTTAGATTTATTTCTTATCTTGACTGAGCCTAACACTCATTTGAAAAAAAAATTCAAGACTCTATGTAAGTCTCTTAGTATTTTATATTGATTTAATACTATTATTTTGAGTAAAATAAGCACAAAATATTACAATAGTAAACTTACACTTCAGTCCCTTTTTTTCACAAAATGACAAAATCATGGGCATAAATACACCATGAATCCTTCAAACTTAAGATTCACAATCTCTTCATTCTTAACACTTCTAATATATATATTTTCAAAGTCTATCTCTTTAAAATATCATTGTAGTTTCTCTCTTTATAAAGTTACTGACTTAAGCATTTGAGAGTCTCTACATCTATCAAAAGAGACCATTTATAGGTACCAGCTGCCAGCCACCTTGGCTTACCAAGCACCACCTACTACCAGCTTCCAACGACCTAGGCTTTCCATATCAAGTTATTAGACACCTTAGTTAGGGAGAATGAATCATATTGCTTGAACTAAGAAATTAATCAGTTATCCAACACATCAAAATTATTCTACAAGTATATATGGTTTTAGAACATTACCCCACCAAACCTTTAACAACCCACTAGTCATATATAACTCCTCACTCAGATCATACTGGTAAACCAATGGTAAAATTAGACCACCCCAATAATGTTTGACATCTTTAGTAACACGTCATGCCCTAGCATCACGACCAGCAGCCATACCAAACACCTGCAAATGATTACTGATTAGTACTTAAAAGTGTATTTTTATCAAGGTTTTACATCATCATTTTACACTTGAAGTATCAATAACTCCTTAACTAAAATATATTTTGTAATAACATATCTAATAATATAAGATACCTTTAATTTGTGGTAAATGTTCATTTTAAATGCAGGCCTATCACATAAATGAAAGGATTGATTGATGAGTTTAACAACTGAAATTGAAAGGATGAAGAGATGACCAAACTTAGAAAAAAGATGTTAGTGCAGTCTAAACCGGAATACTGTTCGGTAATTGGGTCATATCTGAAGCTGTAGATCTTAGATTTAGGTCTACTTCATATAGATGGAAAGGTAAAACATAGGCTTATAATTATTATATGGAGCCTAAGATTTAAAAAGGTCATTTTCAAGTTCAAATTGTAGCAACAACAAAGAAGTCCGAATCTATCCTACAGCCCGCTCACTGTTCAATATTTAGCCCATATCTAGAGTTCTAGAAGTCCAAGTGACCTCTGTTTTTTTCCTAGAAAGCTGAGACAATTTCCTACAACTTTCATGTTTCAAGTGGTTCTAGTTCTAATGTTATCAATGATGTTTTGGGCAGACAAGAGAAGATAGGGATTGTCACCAAGTCAAGAGTTGGCCACCCACTCATCAATTAGTCATCAAATTAATAGTTAACTTTTATCTTATTTATGTTCCAAATCAAAATCATGCCTTGTTTTCTCTCTTTGTATTTTGGTAATGCTTAAGTTTTGCTTTCATTAATATCAAGTTTATGCCTTTCAATTCCTTTCCTTTACATAGTTAACTTTTATCTTATTTATGTTTTTATTTTGTCTATTTATTTTTCTTTCTTTCATTATGTTTAGCTAAGTTTATTATATCAAGGTGAAAAGGTTACACTAATGGTGTAAGAATAAGTATAATGTAAACTTAATATGGACTTTAATGTTTGATACTAACATGTTTTGTATTTGTTATCTTGTTCACTTTTTAATACTTTGCTTGTTAAACGAGTAATCTAGATTTATGTTCTATAACAATTGGTACAACAAATACTTGCCACTCTCATAGCCCATACTATATGGTATAATTGACACCTGAGCTATGAAAGGAACTTGATTAGTTGTTAATATAAGTTATAATCATAAATGCCTGACGAGATTTACAAGCATTGATTAGTACTTAAAAGTGTATTTTTATCATGGTTTTATATCATCATTTTGCACTTCAAGTATCAATAACTCCTTAACTAAAGCATGTTTTATAATAATATATCTAATAATATAAGATACCTTTAATTTATGGTAAATGTTCATTTTAAATGCAAGCCTATCACATAAATGAAAGGATTGATTGATGACTTTAAGAATATAAATTGCAAGGGCAAAGAGATGACCAAAATTAGAAAAGAGATGTCGGTGCAATCCAAATCAGAACACTGTTCGGTAATTGGGTCATATCTTGAGCTATAGATCTCAGATTTAGGTCTACTTTATATGGATGAAAATGTAAGACATAGGCCTACAACTTTTATATGGAGCCCAAGATCTAAAAAGATCATTTTCAAGTCCAACTTATTGCAACAACAAAGAAGCCCGAAGCTGTCCTCCAGTCCGAGCACTGTTTAGTATTTTGGCCATATCTAGAGTTTTAGAAGTCCAAATGCGCTGAAGGTTTTACACAAGAAAGATAAGACAATTGCCTACAACTTTCATGTTTTCAAGTGGCTCCAATGTTGACATTATCAATGACGTTTTGGGCAGAGAAGAAAAGATAAGGATTGTCACCAAGTCAAGAGTTGGCTACCCACTCATCAATTAGTCATCAAATCAATAGTTCCCAATTTTGACCTATAAAAGGAGGCATTTGCCATGCATTTAGGCATCTTGATTTCCAGATCAAGATCATGCTCTTTCTTTCTCTCTTTGTATTTTTTGTATTGCTTATGCTTTGCTTTCATTAATATCAAGTTTATGTCTTTCATTTCCTTTCATTTTCTTAGTTAACTTTTATCTTATTTATGTTTTTATTTTGTTTCTTTATTTTTCTTTTTTTCATTATGTCTAGCTAAGTTTATTATGTCAAGGTGAAAATGCTACAATAATGGTGTAAGAATAAGTATAGTATAAACTTAATATGGACTTTAATGTTTGATACTAACATGTTTTGTATTTGTTATCTTGTTCACTCTATAATACTTTGCTTATTAAATGACTAATCTTGATTTATGTTGTATAACTGATTAGTACTTAAAAGTGCATTTTTATCATGGTTTTATATCATCATTTTGCACTTGAAGTATCAATAACTCCTTAACTAAAGCATGTTTTATAATAATATATCTAATAATATAAGATACCTTTAATTTGTGGTAAATGTTCATTTTAAATGCAGGTCTATCACATAAATGAAAGGATTGATTGATGACTTTAAGAACTTAAATTGCAAGGGCAAAGAGATGACCAAAATTAGAAAAGAGATGTCGGTGCAATCCAAATCGGAACACTATTCGGTAATTGAGTCATATTTGGAGCTATAGATGTCAGATTTAGGTCTACTTTATATGGATGGAAAGGCACGACATAGGCCTACAACTTTCATATGGAGCCCAAGATCTAAAAAGGTCATTTTCAAGTCCAAATTGTAGCAACAACAAAGAAGCCCGAATCTGTCCTCTAGCCCGAGCACTGTTCAGTATTTTGGCCATATCTGGAGTTCTAGAAGTCCAAATGAGTTGAATTGTTTACACAATAAAGCTGAGAAAATTTCCTACAACTTTCATGCTTTCAAGTGGCTCCAATTTGGACGTTATCAATGAGGTTTTGGGCAGACAAGAGAAGATAAGGATTGTCACCAATTCAAGAGTTGGCTACCCACTCATCAATTAGTCATCAAATCAATAGTTCCCAATTTTGGCCTATAAAAGGAGGCATTTGCAATGTATTTAGGCATCTTGGTTTCTAGATCAAGATCATGCTCTTGCTTTCTCTCTTTGTATTTTTTGTAATGCTTATGCTTTGTTTTCATTAATATCAAGTTTATGCTTTTCATTTCCTTTCCTTTACTTAGTTAACTTTTATCTTGTTTATGTTCTTGTTTTGTTTATTTATTTTTCTTTCTTTTATTATGTTTAGCTAAGTTTATTATGTCAAGGTGAAAAGGTTACACTAATGGTATAAGAATAAGTATAGTGTAAACTAAATATGGACTTTAATGTTTGATACTAACATGTTTTGTATTTGTTATATTGTTCACTCTTTAATACTTTGCTTGTTAAATGACTAATCTTGATTTATGTTGTATAACACTTGGTACAACAAATGCTTGGCACTTTCATAGCCCATACTGTATGGTATAACCGACACCTGAGCTATGAAAGGAACTTGATTTGTTGTTAACATAAGTTATAATCATGAATGCTTGACGAGATTTACAAGTACTATCATTAATCGAATAAGATGACTAATGTAATCATGTTAACAATCTATAATCTGATTGGAACCTCCTTTGTGTGTGGTTTCCAATTGAATAATAAGAGTTTATACTATACTTGTTTGACATACCATTAGTGGAACCTCTAACCTTGACATTTGTTATTATTATTGTTTAATCCTTATATTAATTTTCCATCTCCAAGTTCTCATCATCTTCTTCTTCTTCTCTTTCTTTATTATTATTATTATTATTATTATTATTACTACTACTACTACTACTACTACTACTACTACTACTACTACTACTACTACTACTACTACTACTACTACTACTACTACTACTACTACTATTATTATTATTATTATTATTATTATTATTATTATTGTCATTGTTATTGTCATTATTATTACTATTATTATTGTTGTTGTTGTTATTATTGTTGTTGTTGTACTATTGTCGTTTATAATTTGTACAATTAACCTCCCTGTGGTTCGACCCCGGTCTTGCCGGGTTATTTATTACTTCGACACTGCTGCACTTGGGAGAAGACATCAATCTTTTAGTCGTGTCAAGTTTTTGGCGCCGTTGCCGGGGAGGTAATTTCTTGTATAAATTATAGTAGTTATTTTATTTTCTCTTTCCACTTTTCTTGTATATAACTTTGTTTCTTTTCTCTTGTTTCTTCTTCTTTTGTTTTCTTTTTTCTTTTATTCTATTCCTACACGTGCATGAGAGTGTGGTCACGTACATCAAGTGGTAGACTTCATAGGATATCCTCGTCATTTTCAGAAAACATGGCCGAAGAAGATAATCAATCACTTCATAATGAAAATAATGAGAATAACCATGCTAGAACACTTAGAGACCACATGCATCCTGCTTGACCGCTTTTTATGATCGGCTTGTTTTAACTCGCAAGTGCACGAGTGTGCGATGTAGCAATTAACTCGGTAAGATCGAGGTCATATCCACAGAGAGCTAGATCTGGAAATTAAGCTAGGTAACAAAAAAAAACTCAAGAGAAAGTAAATTAACAATAACTTGGTTGAAAATAATTGATGGATTTGTTTTCAAATATGAAAAAGTGTAAATAGATTTTAAATGACAAGAAAAAGTAAGTCTTGGTCCAAATCAATTTTAATGGTGATGTATTGGTGATTTCTTCAACATATATAAGATAACTCAACCTAATATCAACAATAGTGATATTAGATCGGGATGTATTGGTGATTTCTTCAACATATATAAGATAACTCAACCTAATATCAATGATGGTGATATTAGATCAGAAGATATTACAATGAAGATTAGAAAGATGAAGATTGATTATTGCTTAAGAATGAACAAGTACTTTCATATTAAGTAAGACATTGAATCAAGCAATCTCTATACCAAAACTAAAGTTTGTGCATAAAAATTCAAGATTATAACATTACCTAAATGATTTCTAAAATTTCTTTACAATAATAAATCATTCATGAAGAAAATAAGAAGATAAACATTAAGATTCATTCATATCCTAAAGAACTCACCTCAATCACCATTATCCTTGATTTGGATCCAAGAAAGAGTTTAGCCAACCATGACTATATATAAGAACACTTCAATAAACATGTGATAACTTGAATAAAATAGAAATAATAAGTTTTACAAACTAAAGAACCGAAATCTATAAAAAAGAACACAATACAATTTCAGAAAAAATTCGGACACAAATCTGACTCTAACTTTGGACAGAAATTTGACCCTCTTAGAAGCTGTTTTTCGAGACGTCTATTAGAGACATATTTATAGGAAATTCTGTCACCTTTCCAGATCATTAAAGAACAGCTCATTTGGACACCTGAGTCAAAAGTTATGGGCAAAACACCAAAAAGT
>NW_011502910.1:0-15085 GCF_000495115.2 Populus euphratica | reverse complement strand
GCAAATGCCTCTTTTTATAGGCCAAAAATGGGAACTATTGATTTGATGACTAATTGATGAGTGGGTGACCAATTGTTGACTTGGTGACAATCCTTATCTTCTCTTATCTCCCCAAAACGTCATTGATAACGTTAAAATTAGAGCCACTTGAAAACCTAAAAGTTGTAGATACTTGTCTCAGCTTTCTTGTGTAAAAAATTTAGGTCATTTGGACTTTTAGAACTCTAGATATAGGCCAAATACTGAACAGTGCTCGGGCTAGAAGACAGATTCAGACTTCTTTGTTATTGCTCCAATTTGGACTTGAAAATGACCTTTCTAGATCTTAGACTCTATATGAAAGTTGTAGGCCTATGTCTTACCTTTCCATCCATATAAATTGGACCTAAATATGAGATCTATAGCTCTAGATATGACTCAATTACCGAATAGTGTTCCGGTATGGACTCCATTGATAAAAATATACTTTTAAGTACTAATCACACCCCCTAACTAGCTTATTACTAGTCCCTAGTAATCAAAGCGTTAAAATAGAAAAATACTTTGCAAATTCCATAAAGCAAGGTAGTCATTATTCAACTTTTGTTAATCTATCCAGATAAACAAACTCTCATTAAATTTATATATCTGCTCAATACCTCTTAACAAGATATTAATAAACCTTTCTTTTGTGCTCAATATATCAACACATAATTATGGGGCTTTTCTTGGAAGAAAACAAAATTTTTATTCTAATGTTTAAGGTTAACTTCCTTGGGTTGAGATTATTTTTTTTATTTTTTTAATATATATACATATAACTTAAAACACCATGCATCTTTAACCCATGTAATGAGCTTTCGGCTAATGACTCCCAAACCAGTTGGTCTTAGGGCATTAGGTGTTGAGACACCCCCTACGAGCTTAGTAACTCGGGTCGCAGATACTGATATGTAGATAGTGCAATGTTTGATTCCCTTAAGCTTTTCTCCTCAACCCATGTAACAAACATTAGGCCAATAGCTCCAAAGTTAGTTGACTTTAGGGTATTAGATGTTAAAACACCCCTTCGGGCTTAATTGCTTAGGTTAGGGAGACTACGAAACCAAACTTATCTACATTTTTATTATCATCATTCTTTTTTGTTTTTTGTTTTGTTTTGTGTTTTTCTTTTTCTTTTTAATTATATACTATCCTTTTTCCCTTAGTTGTTACCTTTAACAAAAGAATATAAATAATGTAATAAACCATTATGCAACCTACAATCATATGTTAAAGTGTGTTTGTGTAAATTAAAGTTTAAGAATATATGTTAAATGAGTATATAAGCAGAATTAAGTGATAGTAATGTGAGAGTTTATAAACCTGAATATTTCAAGAAGTATTATGATAAACTTTATTAAGAATGATTACTAAGATGCGTCTCAAGATTCATAAAAAGATCTCCTTTACTCTACCATCATAGTAACAACAATTTTACACATACTTTATGAAATAGAAAACATATTTATTATTTTTTTCTTTTTTTTTAGCTACTACCCTCTTCCCCCAACCAAAACAAGACATTGTCCTCAATGTTCTAAGGTAGAAAGATAGAGTATAAAAGATATCACCTGAAATAATGAACACTGACAAACCTGAAACACATTGAAACAAATATAAGAAACAACAAAACATAATAATAAAACCAAAAGACACAAAGATTCACAAATGAAGACTCAAATCTAATTTAAGCTTTTTAGGGCTTTCCTTAGATGACCAATTTATGCGACTCATGAAGGGATCAATCACAGGAATGAAAGATTGTAGTTGGTCAATCAATTGTTCAGCAGTAGCAGCAGAGATTATGATTTGTCATGCAGAAGATGTTAGAAATTCCTGTTCCACAACATGATCAAGAAAAGACAACAACTTATCATAATAACCACTAACATTTAATAAACCTATGAGTTTATGATGAATGTGCAGTCGTGCCCAAGAGAAAATATGAAAGATCTCTTCCAATGTGCCTAGACCACTTGGTAAAGCAATGAAGACATCAACATGGTTAAACATTGTATTCATTCAAGCCGACATTGTGGAGACCTGAAGTTCCTCTCCAATTGTTTTTCTAATGATGTCCCTTTGTGCTAAAGCTTCAGGGACGACCCCTAAAACTTTACTACCTCATAAGAATGCAGCTATTGACACACCTCCCATTAACCCAAGACTGCCTCCTCCATACACTAAATGAATCTTTCTCTCAGCTAGCACCTGACCAAGATGATTTGTTGATTCTAAAAACTCCTTTTCTTTTCCAAGACTAGATCCACCGAAAACACAAATACTTTTTATTTGATGACTTGAGGAACTTGCCATTTCTACACACTTCTATATTTGATGAATATATGGGTTGAGTGGAAATGAAGGGAAGGAAGAAAGGATTTTATAGATGAGAAATTAAAAAGGCAATCAAACCACTTATATGTAGGCCAGCTAGAATCTCACTCACTCTCTCTCTCTTTCTCTATGTATTTATTTGAAAAAGCATGTATATGTACAGGTAGTTGTGATTGTGGCTGACATCTTCCCTTGGTTTTACATCCAAGAATGACTTAAACGCCCTCTATGGGTTGGGGATAGGCTTCCCATCCAGTTTTCTTAAAAAGTGGCAAACAAGGTCTTTTTTAATTAGATTCCCAAGACTAAGTCGATCATGTTCTTTATAAAAATGGGGCCATAAATCATGAACTGCATGATGCACATCTCCACTAGGATGCGTCTTAAGAGTTAATAGAAGATTATCTAAAGACTCCTTACTCAGGCCATCCTTAATGAGTTGTATTTTATCTTCATGGTTTATAGATACCATTCCTAAAGAATGGCATTGTGCATTACAAGCCCATCTAGCACATTGATGACAGACTTTCAGTTGTTTTGTATGACGT
The DNA here is from genome assembly GCF_000495115.2 of Populus euphratica. NCBI lineage: Eukaryota > Viridiplantae > Streptophyta > Magnoliopsida > Malpighiales > Salicaceae > Populus > Populus euphratica. Next base: position 12,179 of record NW_011502910.1, on the reverse strand, counting down.
TTCTTTATAAAAGTGTTTTTACCTGTTCCAGACATGTGTGAAATGAAGGAATTAGAGGACGCACCTGATAACCAGACCTTTGCTTCAATTAACCAACAAATATCTTCAGGAATTTCATGATTCATTAACAACCTCAATCTTGCACATCTAGCATGGTAAATTTTTGTAATCGGATTCTGAGGCAGAGCGGGAAAATATTTTTTCAATTTTTCAAGATTAATGTCCATTTTCAAATGAGAATTGGAAGAGAGATTCAAAGAATTGCACAAATATATACACAGATATCAATTATTATGGGAAACTGAAAGAACCGACTTAAGTCACGGAGTATCGTTGTCCGCTATTTGACCGGGGTGAGAGAAACTAGCAAAAATCACTAAAAAAAAACACAAAAATAATGTGAGAAAAAAAATCAACCTTTATCTACAAGATCATTCAAACCAGTTGATTCATTTACATTAGAAAAATTATCAAAGTAAGCTTTCAAATGATGTCCATTTTCCTTAAAAATATTATCATTCATTGAATTCTCAATATCAAAGGCCCCATAAGAATTGCTCCATCTTGATCTTAGCTCTTTAGGGAATGCATAGAGTTAAGAATTATAAAATAAAACTTTTTGACCAGTATTAACTTTTTGACAATTTTCACAAGTTTTGCAGAATGCATGCGTGTCCTTTGATTAGTACTTAAAAGTGCATTTTTATCATGGTTTTATATCATCATTTTGCACTTGAAGTATCAATAACTCCTTAACTAAAATATATTTTATAATAATGTATCTAATAATATAAGATACCTATAATTTATGGTAAATGTCTATTTTTAATGCAGGCCTATCACATAAATAAAAGGATTGATTGATGACTTGAAGAACTTAAATTGCAAGGATAAAGAGATGGCCAAACTTAGAAAAGAGATGTCGGTGCAATCCAAATCGGAACACTGTTCGGTAATTAGGTCATATCTAGAGCTATATATCTCAGATTTAGGTCCAATTTATATGGATGGAAAGGTAAGACATAGGCCTACAACTTTCATATGGAGCACAAGATCTAAAAAGGCCATTATCAAGTCCAAATTGTAGCAACAACAAAGAAGCCCGAATCTGTCTTCCAGCCCGAGCACTGTTCGGTATTTTGGCCATATCTGGAGTTCTAAAAATCCAAATGAGCTGAATTTTTTACACAAAAAATCTGAGACAATTACCTACAACTTTCATGTTTTCAACGGGCTCCAATTTTGACGTTATCAATGACGTTTTGGGCAGACAAGAAAAGATAAGGATTGTCACCAAGTCAAAAGTTGGCCACCCACTTATCAATTAGTCATCAAATCAATAGTTCCCAATTTTGGCCTATAAAAGGAGGCATTTGCCATGCATTTAGGCATCTTGGTTTCCAGATCAAGATCATGCTCTTCCTTTCTCTCTTTGTATTTTTTGTATTGCTTATGCTTTGCTTTCATTAATATCAAGTTTATGCCTTTCATTTCCTTTCATTTTCTTAGTTAACTTTTATCTTATTGATGTTTTTATTTTGTTTATTTATTTTTCTTTCTTTCATTATGTCTAGCTAAATTTATTATGTCAAGGTGTTATGTTCTTATTTTGTTTATCTATTTTTCTTTCTTTCATTATGTCTAGCTAAGTTAGTTATGTCAAGGTGAAAAGGTTACACTAATGGTGTAAGAATAAGTATAATGTAAACTTAATATGGACTTTAATGTTTGATACTAACATGTTTTATATTTGTTATCTTGTTCACTCTTTAATACTTTGCTTGTTAAATGATTAATCTTGATTTATGTTGTATAACACTTGGTATAACAAATGCTTGGCACTTTCATAGTTCATACTGTATGGTATAACCGACACCTGAGCTATGAAAGGAACTTGATTTGTTGTTAACATAAGTTATAATCATGAATGCTTGACGAGATTTACAAGTATTAGCATTAATTGAATAAGATGACTAATGTAATCATGTTAACAATATATAATCTGATTGGAACCTCCTTTGTGTGTGGTTTCCATTTCAATAATAAGAGTTTATACTATACTTGTTTGATATACCATTAGTGGAACCTCTAACCTTGACATTTGTTATTATTATTGTTTAATCCTTACATTAATTTTCCACCTCCAAGTTCTCATCATCTTCTTCTTCTTCTCTTTCTTTATTATTATTATTATTACTACTACTACTACTATTACTACTACTACTACTACTACTACTACTACTAGTATTATTATTATTATTATTATTATTATTATTGTTGTTGTTGTTGTTGTTGTTGTTGTTGTTGTTGTTGTTGTTATATTGTTATTTATAATTTGTACAAATAACCTCCCTGTGGTTCGACCCCGGTCTTGCCGGGTTATATTGTTATTGTTGTTGTATTATTGTTGTTTATAATTTGTACAATTAACCTCCCTGTGGTTCGATCCCGGTCTTGCCGGGTTATTTATTACTTCGACACTCCTACACTTGGGAGAAGACATCAATCTTTTAGTCGTGTCATCCTTGAACATGGTGGGCCAATAAAATCCATTTTGAAAGATTTTTGCAGTTGTCTTTCTTGATGAGAAATGACTCCCACATGCCTCAGAATGATAAAATTAAGGATTCGTTAGGAAAGTAATCATCGATTGTTGTGATGTCAGATGTCAAATTTGTTGTCACTTTTGACAAAAGATCCGCATCAACATTTTCAATGTGTTTTTCATCCATGATTTCTTTATCAGAATAAATCATTTGTAAATCTTCATATTCATCCAACTCATTTTTACTTAAAGTAGATTCAAGTTGATCATAAACTAATTCGTCAATATGATCTACTTCTCGTAAATCATTATCATCTCGAGGTTGCTTGCAAATGTTGAAAATATTCATCTCCAATGTCATGTTTCCAAATGATAACTTCATCAGCCCATTCCTACAATTAATCAATGCATTAGAAGTTGCAAGAAATGGACGTCCTAAAATAACAGGAAATGAATTACATGTTTCAACAGGTTGTGTGTCCAAGATAACAAAATCCATATGATAAATGAATTTATCGACTTGTACTAACACATCTTCAACTATTCCTCTAGGCACTTTTACAGATCTATCGACAAGTAAAAGAGTTACAGAAGTTGGTTTTAACTCACCTAGATTGAGACTTTAAAAAACTGAATATGGAAGTAAATTCACACTGGCTTCAAGATCAAGTAAGGCTCTTTCAATTTTATGTTCTCCAATAAAGCAAGAAATTGTAGGACAACTAGGGTCTTTATATTTTAAAGCATTATTGTTCTAAAGAATGACACTTACTTGTTCGGCTAAAAAGGCTTTCTTTTTCACATTCAGTTTCTTCTTCAAAGTGCATAGATCTTTCAAAAATTTAGCATGCATGATGGTGCACTTGTTCTAGTGGGATTCATGTGGTCTCTAAGTGTTCTAACACGATTATTCTCATTATGAGTTCTAGTGGGATTCATGTGGTCTCTGAGTGTTCTAACGCGATTATTCTCATTATGAAGTGATTCATTATGTTTTGCGGCCGTATTTTCTGAAAATAATGAGGATATCCTACAAAGTCTACCACTTGATGTACATGACCACACTCTCATGCATGTGTAGTGACACGACCAAAAGATTGATGTCTTCTCCCAAGTGCAGGAGTGTCGAAGTAATAAATAACCCGGCAAGACTGGGGTTGAACCACAGGGAGGTTAATTGTATAAATTATAAAAAACAATAATACAACAACAACAACAATAATTACAATAACAACAACAACAACAACAACAACAACAACAACAACAACAACAATAATAATAATAATACTACTACTATTATTATTAATATTAGTATTATAATAATAATAACAATAATAATAATAAGAAAAAGAAGGAGAAGAAGAAGAAGAAGGTGAGAACTTTGAGGAGAAATATTAATGTAACGATTAAACAATGATAATAATAAATGTCAAGGTTAGAGATTCCACTAATGGTATATCAAACAAGTATAGTATAAACTCTTATTATTGAAATGGAAACCACACACAAAGGAGGTTCCAATCAGATTATATATTGTTAACATGATTACATTAGTCATCTTATTCGATTAATGCTAATACTTGTAAATTTCATCAAGCATTCATGATTATAACTTATGTTAACAACAAATCAAGTTCCTTTCATAGCTGAGGTGTTGGTTATACCATACAGTATGAACTATGAAAGTGTCAAGCATTTGTTGTACCAAGTGTTATACAACATAAATCAAGATTAGTTATTTAACAAGCAAAGTATTAAAGAGTGAACAAGATAACAAATATAAAACATGTTAATATCAAACATTAAAGTCCATATTAAGTTTACATTATACTTATTCTTACACCATTAGTGTAACGTTTTCACCTTGACATAATAAACTTAGCTAGACATAATGAATGAAAGAAAAATAAATAAATAAAATAAGAACATAAATAAGATAAGAGTTAACAAAGCAGAGGAAAGGAATTGAAAGGCATAAACTTGATATTAAGGAAAGCAAAGCATAAATATTACAAAAAATACAAAGAGAGAAAGCAAGAGCATGATCTTGATCTGGAAACCAAGATGCCTAAATGCATGGAAAATGCCTTCTTTTATAGGCCAAAATTGGAAACTATTGATTTGATGACTAATTGATGAGTGGGTGGCTAACTCTTGACTTGGTGACAATCCTTATCTTCTCTTGTCTGCCCAAAACGTCATTGATAACGTCAAAATTGGAGCCACTAAAAAAACATGAAAGTTGTAGGCAGTTGTCTCAGCTTTCTTGTATAAAACATTCAGCTCATTTGGACTTCTAAAACTCCAGATATGGCCAAAATACTGAACATTACCAAAATACTGAACATTACTCGGGCTACAATTTGGACTTGAAAATGACTTTTTTAGATCTTGGGCTCCATATGAAAGTTGTAGGCCTATGTCTTACCTTTCCATCCATATAAATTAGTGTAACCTTTTCACCTTGACATAATAAATTTAGCTAGACATAATGAAAGAAAGAAAAATAAATAAACAAAATAAGTATACCTAAATCTGAGATCTATAGCTCCAGATATGACCCAATTACCGAACAGTGTTCCGGTTTGGATTGCACCGACATCTCTTTTCTAATTTTGGTCATCTTTTTGCCCTTGCAATTTAAGTTCTTAAAGTCATCAATCAATCCTTTCATTTATATGATAGGCCTGCATTTAAAATGAACATTTACCATAAATTAAAGGTATCTTATATTATTAGATATATTATTACAAAACATGCTTTAGTTAAGAAGTTATTGATACTTCAAGTGCAAAATGATGATATAAAACCATGATAAAAATGCACTTTTAAGTACTAATCATGTAGGAATAGAATAAAAGGAAGAAGAAAACAAAAAAAAAGAAATAAGAGAAAAGAAACAAAGTTATATACAAGAAAAGTGAAAAGAGAAAATAAAATAACTACTATAATTCATACAAGAACTTACCTCCCCAGCAACGGCGCCAAAAACTTGACATGACTAAAAGATTGATGTCTTCTCCCAAGTGCAGGAGTGTCGAAGTAATAAATAACCCAGCAAGATCGGGGTCGAACCACAGGGAGGTTAATTATATAAATTATAGATAACAATAATACAACAACAATAACAATAATAACAACAATAATAAGAATAATAAAATAGTAATAGTAATAATAATAATAGTAGTAATAATAATAATAATAATAAAGAAAAAGAAAGAGAAGAAGAAGAAAAAGATAAGAACTTTGAGATGGAATATTAATGTAAGGATTAAACAATGATAACAAACAATGTCAATGTTAGAGGATCCACTAATGGTATGTCAAGAATACATCTTACGTATAAGATTATAATCTCGGATCCCAAAAGAAAAATATTTTTTTGATTTTTTTTGAAATATAAACCAAATTCTATGAAAATTAAAACATTTAATTTTTTATCTTTTTAATTTTTATCATTTAACTTTTATTATATTTTACCCATACGAAGACTACATATTACAAAATACTCAATGCTCAAATTAATCTAAACAACACATTAAACAATTTAAGTTCACAAAAAAAGACCCCAAAATAGAATCAAGAACAGTGTAACCACAGGAACAGTGTTGTGTAGCTTTAAAGAAAATAGGGATAGTGGCAGCACATCTACTCCACGTGCGACCGCCACTAGCGTCTCGTAGGTTCACGTGTCATTTCCGGTGAAGGCAAGAAAAATGGTGGATTAAGAATGCCTTCCTCCCTTTTTCCTTTCCTCATCGACGATGACCTGCAAAACAAGAAAAACAAAAGCAAACTTTTTTGTTCTTTCTTATTTTTTTTCCATGTCTATTCTTAATCTTCTTTCTTCCTTTTGGTTTTTCTATTCTTTCCTTCTTTAGGTGGTAGATCTGATTTTTATGGAGTAGGAAAGATGTGCGGCTTATGGGGAATGGCTACAAGTTTTGTAAGTTGCTTGTGGTCAGTTGCAGAAGATGAAAAGAAGCAGGGATTGTCTTGGCTGGTCTGTGGACGTCGCTGTTGAGGAGACTGAAGAAGAAGAATAGACTGCTAAGGGGAAAGCTTCGGTGTTGATAGTGGGTTTCTTTCATGTTGTGAGATGGAGATCGAGGAAAATGAAGAAGCGACTGTGGTTGAAGAGAGTAAGGGGAAAGATCTGGTTTGGTTTTGGTAAAGAGAGAGGGCCGACCGAGAGATGGAATGGGGACCATCAAGAAATGAAATGGTAGGGGGTCCTTGACTCTCTGGTTCTGGAGAGCAAAAAAACCAAGGACCCTAGAGGGACGGTGATTAATATTTAAAAGTGCATTTTTATCCAGGTTTTATATCAATATTTTGCATTTGAAGTATCAATAACTCCTTAACTAAAGCATGCTTTATAATAACAAGTCTGATACTATAAGATGTATTTAATTTATGGTAAATATTTATTTTAAATGCAGGCCTATCACATAAATCAAAGGATTGATTGATGAGTTCAACTACTGAAATTGAGAAGACAAAGAGAGGGTGAAGCTTAGAAAAGAGATGTCGGTTCAATCCAAACTAGAACTCTGTTCAATCATTTGGTCATATCTGAAGCTATAGATCTTGAATTTAAATATATGGCTAGAAATCTATGACATAGACCTAAAATATTCATGAGGAATGCAAGACTCAGTTCTACTATTTGGAAGTCCAAATCTTAGCAACAACGGAGAAATTTAAATGTCTTGCAACCTATACATTGTTTAGTGTTCGGCCCATATCTTGAGTTTTAGAAGTTCAAATGAGCTCAATTTTTTTTGTTGGAAAGTTGAGACAATTTCTTAGAATTTTTATGAATCAAGTTTATTCAAATTTTGTTGTTAGAAATAATATTTTGTTTAGACAAAAAATTAAGGATTGTCACCAAGTCAAGATGTGGCCACCCTCTCAACAATTAGTCAACAAATCAATAGTTTCCAGTTTTGGCCTATAAAATGAGGTATTTGCCATGCATTTATGCATTTTGATTTTCTGATCAAAATCATGTTCTTGCTTTTTCTTTTTATATTTTTGTAATATTTAAGTTTTGCTTTCATTAATCTCTTATTTATGCTTTTCATTTCCTTTTCTTCACTTATTTAACTTATATCTTATTTATATTCTTATCTTGTTTATTTATGTTTCTCTTCTTTCATTATGTTTAGTTAAGTTTATTATATCAAGGTGAAAAGGTTACACTAATAGTGTAAGAATAAGTATAGTATAAACTCAACATGGACTTTAATGTTTGATACTAACATCTTTTCTATCTGTTATCTTTATCACTCTTAATACTTTGCTTATTAAATGATTAATCTAGATTTATGTTGTATAAAACTTGGTACAACACATACTTGGTAGTGGTATTTTTATCGTCCAACTGTATAGTATAGCCGACATTTTTGCTATGAAAGGAACTTAATTTGTTGTTAACATAAGTTATAATCATGAATGCTTGACAACATTTACAAGTATTAACATTATTCAATTAAGATAACTAATGTAATCATATTAACCATTTATAATCTGATTGGAAACTCCTTTATATGTGGTTTCCAATTGAGTAATAAAAAGAGTTCATACTATATTTGTTTGAAATACCATTAGTGGATCCTCTAACCTTGACAATTGATTTTATTATTTAATCTTCATATTAATCTTATATCTCAAAGTCCGCTTTAACTCATTATTATTATTATTATTGTTGTTGTTGTTGTTGTTGTTGTTGTTGTTGTTGTTGTTAATCCGATTGGAACCTATTTTGTGTGGTTTCTAATTGAGTAGTAAAATGAGTTAATACTATATTTATTTGAAATAACACTAATGGATCCTCTAACCTTGATATTTATTTTTTTATTTAATCTTCACATTAATCTTACATCTCAAAGTCCTCTTTAACTTATTATTATTATTGTTGTTGTTGTTGTTAGTTAGTTATAATTTATATAGTTAACCTCCATGTGGTTTTACTCCGATCTTGTTGGGTTATTTATTATTTTGACACTCCTGCACTTGAAAGAAGACATTAATCTTTTGGTTGTGTTAGATGGCGATTTCATTTCTAAACAAACTAAGAGTGGAGGCTACAGCTCCTTTGGTTTCAAGAGGGTGAGCACCAGCTGCCTTAGAGTGGGAGCTCAAAAGGGTAAGGTTGTTTAGGGTTTTTTTGTGTTGGCTTATAATTTTAGTCTTTTTCAAAATTGTCCGCCCTTTGTACGTGTTATGGAGACCAGTATTTATAGGTAGAAATATTGCTAAGTTTTCAAACTTGATCCCTCAACTTCTTTCTTTTTTTTTGAATTTTTCTTATCAATATCAACTCAAATGAGAAAAATTATTAATGTTAAAAATAACACGTGAAAAGTCGAAAGCATTCCAAAGATCTTTGAAAATTTAAATTCTTTTAAGATGATGCTGAAAATGCTAAAAATGATGCAAATATATTAAAAAAACATATTTTTTGGATTTTCATTGTTTTCCTCTATTTTTGGATTTTTAAAAGTTTTTATAAAAAATATGAGTTAAAAATTAGGTAACAACAAATATTTTATTAATATTATGTTGGTTTCTTGCTATGGTAGGGTTAAGAGGTTACATCTTATCTGTATAGTTTTGACATCGAAAATGAAGTTCACATTGTAACGTCCTAGTGGTTAAATGTTTACCGCACTTGACTTGAAATATTTAGAGAGAGACTAACTTTTGAGAATGCCATGGCAAAAAACGTGACCATTCAGACAGGAGCAGAAAATGGATCTAGTTGTTCTACTGATAAGTTTGGATGATCTACTAGATGACATAGATGACATAGATGAATTATGTTTATATATTTTGGGATTGCTTGAATATTGTATTATTGAATCATTTTATATTTATTTTGTGTACACACACGTGCATTCCTAAAGCTACTTATGATTATAAAATATGAGAATATGTTGAGTTTATTTAGAATTTATTGATTGTTGTTATTATGGTTTTTAACAGGTTTTTTAAGCAATATAAAATTTTAAGCATGGTTCATTATATAGAGAAAACTGTCCAAATCTTGATAAAATTATAAATATTTTAACTCCCTAAAATTATTAAGTAAATGAAATTTTAAATTACAAAAATTATGATTTTATAAATTTATTAAAGCTTAAAACATGAAAATAACCTAAAACCTTAAAGTACCAAAAACGATTTGACCATTTTGGCTACTGTCCAATTGTTTTATTAGATATCTTGTCGTTTTTCAAAACGATCTTATTAAGAATATTGTAGTTGTGAACCGTAACATTGAACCATGATATCATGATATTGAATCGGATTTTGAGGTTAAAAAATATGACATTTCATTAATATCGTGGTTTTAAACAATAAAATCAGTTGTTATGGTTCTAAAATATGACATGTATGTCGTGATTTTGAACCACGACATTATTGAAATGTCATGTCCTTGAACTGTAATATTATAAAATTGTCTTATTTCACCATATTTTCAGCCTATACTATTTTGGAATTAATTATATTTTAAATTCTAATTACCTAATTTATCCTTCAATTTTTACTTTTTATCAACAAGTTTTAAAATGTTTGTTAAAAAAATAAAAATAAAAAACATGATTAGTTAAAAAAAATAAGATATAAAAATAAATTTAATTTTAAAATAGTTTTAAAATAAGAAATATTGAAGAGATATATTCTGGCTATTTTTACCATCTTTATCTACAAAACCAAACCTAAAAAAAATACCAATTATTCAAATACCAAAATCAAACTCTAGCTTTGATATTTTTTATTTTAACCATTCACAATGGGTAATAAATACAATTTGCATTATTCCATCTTCATCCATTTAAGCAAACTTCGCATTATTCCATCTTCATCCATTTAAGCAAACTTTGGTACAACTGGCGAAACCAACAAAGTATACAAAAAAACAAGTTGCCTATTCATTACACGCGCACACACACATAAAAGGTACGTGGCTAGTTTTTTTTCTCTTCAAATTATATAAAAAGATAAATGATGCTTCAGAAAATATAGGGAATTGCAACAATACTTTTTATATTTGTTTACACATGTTTTTTATTATATTTTTAAAAAGTATTTTTATTATTCTTATTTTTTAATATTAAGATGATTGAAAATTTAATTTTATAATTTGTTTTTTTTTTAATCTTTATATGAGGTTAAAGTAGTTTGAGAGTTTGTTGAGGTAATCCAGATTATTCTGTTTTATAGATATATTTTTTTAATTAAACTTCACTTTTTTATAACCTATTTTTTTGTCATATTATTAAAAAAATAGTTTTAAAGAAAATTTTTGCTATTAAACTTTATGAAGTAATAAAAAATAAAGGATGTGGGGGAAACCACTATTCACCTAACACCTATTGCACCGTGGATTATAATAGTAATCTTAGTGTATTGTTTTTTTTTGAATTTTTTTATGATTTTTTCTCAAGTCTAATTTTTTCAATTTTATCTTTTAAAATTGATTTTGTGGTGAATTTATTTTTGTATTTTGCTTCTTTTTATTTTGTCTTTATATGAGGTTAACATGGTTTAAAGATTTGTCAAGATAACTCATGTTGCCCTAGTTTATAAGTTTGGTAGGTTGTTTTTTTAAATGAACTTGATTTTTTTTATAGTCTATTTTTTCTCATATAGTTAAAAATTAGTTTTAGAGAAAATCCATTTTATTAAACTTTATAAAATAAAAAAAATTAGGTGTCAGGAAATTATTGTTCACCCACACGTTGCACTATGAATGACAATAGTAATCCATAATGTTTTGTTTTCTTTTTTTGTTTTCTTTTTTTTTTAAATTTTTGCAATGATTTTTTTTCAAATTTGTTTTTGTCAATTTCATTGTTTCATATTAAAATGACTGAAAATTTAGCTTTGTAATTTGTTTCTTTTCATTTTATGTTTCTATAAGGTTAACATGGTTTGCATGTTTGCTAGAGTAACCCAGGTTGCTCTAGTTTATGATTTTGGTGGGGTACTTTTTTTAAATTTAACTTGACTTTTTTATTGTCTATTTGTTTCTCATATAGTTAAAAAATAGTTTTAGAAAACAGTTATGTTATTAAGCTTTATAAAGTCTATGAACTTATTCACAGGTTTGACTAGTCAACTTGATTCGTAAGTTTGACAAATTTAACTTTTTTATATTATGTTTTTCATCCTTAGATATTGGGTTAATTGAGAATTCAGTTTTATAATTTGTTTCGATTTGCTTTTTATGAAGTTATTATAATCTAAAAAAATCTCGATATTGAGTTAATATTTAATTTTACAATCATCTATTTTTGTTTATCATATAATTAAATAAAAAATAGATTAAAAAATAAATTGTAATCTCGGTGGAGTACATAACCCAGTTCATAGGTTTGTCGTCCTAGCTTGACTTACCCGACTCACAAGTTTGACGAGTTTACCCTTTGATAGAATATGCTTTTTCTATTTTTGATCTTTTAATTGTTTTAAATTTATTTTTTTGATTTTTTCTCTTAATATTGAAATTGTTGGGAAATGGACTGTATTATTGATTTTTGTTTGTTTTCTAGGAATAATTGTCTCAAATAAATATTTATTTTTTGGTTGATAATTTTATGAGCATATATTTTTATCATATTAT
>NW_011502923.1:10930-14923 GCF_000495115.2 Populus euphratica | reverse complement strand
CTATATGTAGGCCGGATGGAGTCTCTCTCTCTCTCTCTCTCTTTCTTTTTTTTATGATTTTTTTTAGAAAAAAACATGTATGTATAGGTAGTTGTGGTTGTGACTCACATCTTCCCTTGGTTTTATGTCCAAGAATGGCTTAAACGCCCTCTATGGGTTGAGGCTAGGTTTCCCATCCAGTTTTCTTAAAAATTAGCAAATACAGTTTTTTTTAGTCAGATTCTCAAGACTATGTTGAGCATGTTCTTTATGGAATTATAGCCATAAATCATAAATTGCACGATGCACATCTCAACTAGGGTGCGTCTTAAGAGTCAATAAAAGATTATCTAAAGACTCCTTACTAAGGCCATCTTTAATGAACTGTATTTTATCTTCATGATTTACATATACCATTTCTAAAGAATGACATTTTGTATTACAAGTCCATTTGGCACATCTGTGACAGACTTTCAGTCGTTTTGCACAACTTTTCTTTGCAAAAGTGTTTTTTTTACCTATTTCAGGTATGTATGAAATGAAAGAATTAGACTCACCTGATAATCAGATCTTTGTTTCAATTAACTAGCGAATATCTTTAGGAATTCCATGGTTTATTAACAATCTCAATCTTGCACATTTAGCATGGTAAATTTTGGTAATCACATTCTAAGGCAGAGTGGGACAATACTTTTTTAATTTTTCAAGAGTGGTGTTTATTTTCAAAGACAGGAGAAAGAGCAAAGAATTGAATAAATAGATACATAGATATCAATTATTATAGGGAAGTGAAAGAACCGACTTAACTCATAGAGTACCATTATCCGCCATTTGACCGCGATGAAAAAAAAACTAGCAAAACAAAGGTCATACCAAAAGGAAACACAAAATCAATGTGAGAAAAAATATCAATCTTTATATAAAGGATCACTCAATTCAATAGAGTCATTTTCATTTAAAAAATTATCGAAGTAAACTTTCAAACCATGTCCATTTACCTTGAAAACATTATCATTTTTGGATTCTTGATATCGCAGGCTCCATATGGATATACATGTTTCACAATAAAAGGACCGCTCCATCTTGATCTTAGTTTTTCAGGAAATAAATGGAGTCGAGAATTATAAAACAAGACTTTTTGACGAACATTGAATGTTTTTCTCAGTATTTTCTTGTCATGAAACTCTTTGATTCTTGCTTTATGAATTCTTGAATTTTCATATGCATCATTTCTTATTTCCTCAAGCTCATTTATTTGTAATTTTCGCAGCTGACTAGCATCATCAAGTTCAAGTTCCACAAGCAAGTGACGAGGTTTTCCATAGACTAGTCTATAAGATGACATACTTAATGATGTTTTATAAGCAGTTCGATAAGTCCAAAGTGCATCATTAAGTCTTAAAAACCAGTCCTTCCAATTAGGGTTCACTGTTTTTTCCAAGATTTGTTTGATCTCCCTATTAGCAAGTTCTACTTGTCCATTTGTCTAGGGGTGATAAGGGGTGACAACTTTGTGTGTGATTCCATATTTTTTCATTAAAGACTCAAATGGTTTGTTACAGAAATGTGTACCACCATAACTTATCATGGCTCGAGGAATTCCAAATTGACTCAAAATATTTTCTTTCAAAAACTTTATCATTGTTTTGTGATCATTGTTTTGACTTGGAATTGCCTCTATTCATTTTGAAACATAATCTATTGTGACTAATATGTACAAGAAACCAAATGATGGAGGAAATGGAGCCATGAAATCTATACCCCAACAGTCAAAGATCTCGATGACAAAAATAGGATTTAAAGTCATCATGTGACGTTTTGAAAGAGATCCCAACTTTTGATAATTTTCACAAGTCTTGCAGAATGCGTGTGAGTCCTTGAACATGGTGGGCCAGTAAAATCCATTTTGTAAGATTTTTGCAGTTGTCTTTCTTGATGAGAAATGACCCCCACATGCTTTAGAATGACAAAATTTAATGACATTACTTACCTCATTGTCAGGAATGCATCTTTGAAATATTTGATGAAGACAATATTTGATTAAATAAGGGTCATCCCAATAAAAGTTCTTCACTTCGTTCAAGAACTTTCTTTTGTCTAGGGTACTCCAATGAGCTAGCGAATGTCCTGAAACAAGAAAATTAACAATATTAGCAATCCCCTTGTAGAGACAGAAAATAAGGATTCATCAAGAAAGTAATCATCGATTGGTGTGATTTCAGATCTCGAATCTGTTGTTAATCTTGACAAATGATTCGCGATAACATTTGTGGTGCCTTTCTTATCTTTGATTGTGATATCAAATTCTTGAAGTAACAAAATCCATCATACAGTCTAGCCTTAGAATTGTTTTTTGAAAGAAGATATTTCAAAGCTGCATGATCACTAAACATAACAATAGGTGAGCCAACAAAATAAAACCTAAATTTTTTACATGCAAATACTACTGCAAGTAATTCTTTTTCAATGGCGGTGTAATTCATTTGGGCACTATAAAATGTTTTACTTGCATAGTAAATCACATAAGGTCTTTATATTTTAAAGCATTATTGTTCTGACGAATGACATTTACTTGTTCGTCTAAAAAGGCTTTCTTTTTCACATTCAGTTTCCTCTTCACATTGCATAGATCTTTTAAAAATTTAGCATGAGGAGGAACCTGTTTAATAGCATCTAGCAAAGGTATATTTATCCTTACTTGTTTGAAAGTTTCAAAGATTTCAGAGTTGTGATTGACTTTTCTTTGTTTGGTCATGGCATGAGGAAATGGAGGTGCTAGTGGGCAATCTGTCTTTTATTTACAATGTTCAGCATCAACCCCTTCCTTACCTTCGAAGATTCACTCATCATCTTTCTCATAAGGTTCAAGAGTGAGTTTTTCAATAACCTTACCACTGCGAAGAGTGATGACTGATTTGATTTGATCAATGTGATGACTTCCAAAACTACTTATATTTGCATTGTATTGCCTTTTCAGATTTTACTGTGGTTGAGATGGAATCTGACCTTTCTCTTGAAAACTAAGAGTAGATGTGAATTTTGCAAGAGCATTTTTTAGATCTGCCATAGTTTGAGCATTTTGAGTGTTGCTTGTCTTCTTCTTTTCAATGAATAGATGCAATGTTTCCTCAAGATTTCTTTTAGGAGTTGGAGCATAAGGAGGTGCATATCCATGAGAATTTTGGAAATTATGGTTTGCTTAAAATGGTGATTGTGAAGTTCGTGCATTATTGTTACCACTCTTCCAACTGAAATTTAGGTGATTTCTCCAACCAGGGTTGTATGTTTGCGAGAATGGGTTATGATTAGACCTTTGGAAACTGTTTAAAGCATGGGCATGGAGACATTCCTTAAAATAAGGCAAAGTTAAACTATCATTGGTTGAATGTGCATTGGTTTCACAAATTTGACACACAATATCTTGAACAGATTTTAATTGAGTACTCTTTTTTAATTCTAGTGCCTCAACTTTTCTAGCTAAAGATGCAATTTTGGCTTGGATGTCATGATCTTCCCTAAGGTTGTACATATCTCCACTAGATGTATAAGGTTAAGTCTTACCTGGTGCCTCATAAGTACCTGTAATGTCCTAATTTTGAGCATTGTTAGCTAGCAAGTCTAGGTACTTCATTGCTTTATTAGAATCTTTATTTTCAAAAGTTCCATTACACATTAATTCCACTATTTATCTATCTTTAGGTGTTAACCCTTTATAAAAATGTGAAACCAACATCCATGTTTCAAAATCATGATGAGGGCAAGTATTAAGCAAGTCCTGATACCTATCCTAACATTGGTAAAATGTTTCTCCTAGTTTTTGAGTGAAAGTGGTGATTTATCTTTTGAAAGAGTTTGTTTTATGAGATGGAAAAAACTTCTTTAAAAATTATTGTTGCATTTCATCCCAAGCATGAATGGATCCTGACCTAAGATTTTGTAGCCATGTTTTAGCTTTATCTTTTAATGAAAAAGGAAAAAGCTTTAATCTGATGGTATTCATGCTACAATTTAAGT
>NW_011502923.1:0-4471 GCF_000495115.2 Populus euphratica | reverse complement strand
AAAATAAAATAAATATTATAATTTATACAAGAATTTACCTCCCCGGCAATGGTGCCAAAAACTTGACACAATCAAATAGTTAATGTCTTATCCCAAGTGCAAGAGTGTCAAAGTAATAAATAACCTAGCACGACCGGGGTCGAACCACATGGAAGTTAACTATATAAATTATAAATAGTAATAACAATAAGAACAACAACAACAACAATAACAACAATAAAAATGATGATAATGATGGTGGTGGAAATAAGTTAAAGAGGAATTTGAGATGTAAGATTAATGTGAAGATTATACAATGATAAAAACAAATGTCAAGGTTAGAGGATACACTAATATTATTAGAGATAAGTAAAGTATAAACTCTTTATAAATTATCAACATGATCATATTAATCATCTTATTTACGTAACACTATACTTACAAATTTTATCAAGATACTTACAAATTTTATCAAGTATTCATGATGCTAACTTATGTTGACAACAAATCAAGTTCCTCTTATAATAACGATGTTGATCGAAGACTATGAAAGATCAAGTATTTCATGTACCAAGTGTTATACAACACAAATATAGATTAACCATTTAACAAGCAAGGTATTAAGAATTAGTAAGATAAAAATGATAAGACATGTTAATAGCAAGTTTTTTAGAATATAAGCATTGAAGTTTATATTAAATTTATATTATATTTATCCTAACACCATTAGTGAAATCTTTTCACATTGACATACTTAATTTATCTAGATATTATGAAGGAGAAAAACTTAAATAAACAATATAAGAACATAAACATGATATAAGTTAACTAAGTATAGTAAAGGAAATGAAAAGAATGAACAAGAGATTAATAAAAGCAAGACTTAAGCATTACAAAAATATAAAGAGAGAGAGCAAGATCATGATCTTGATATGAAAAACAAGATGCCTAAATGAATAGCAAATACCTCCTTTTATAGGCTAAAATTCAGAACTATTCATTTGGTAATTGAGAATTGATGTAGTTGCCAACTATTGATTAGGGGACTTAGTAGACAATAGCACTCATGCTCTTGTCTAGTTGAAATATCATTTCTACTATCAGAATTTGCAAAGTGTTTTTCATGAAAGTTGTTGGAAATTATTTTTTCCTTCCACCCACCAAATTTCAAAGCATTTAGAGCACTACATCTCGAGATATGTCTAAAAAACTAAGCAGTGCTGCTGGTGGACGTGATGGATAGCCCTCATGCTCTTATCTGGATGAAATGTCATTTCTACCATCAGAATTTGAGCTGGTCTTCTCATAAAAGTTGTTGGAAATGGTTTTTTTCTTTCACTCACCAAATTTCACGTCATTTAGCCTTCTAGAACTCTAGTTATGAGTAAACTCTGAGTAGTATTTGGGTTGGAATGCAGGACAAATTTTGGATTCTCTTTTATGGCCAAACTTTGAATTCAAATTTGGGTCTTTCCATACCCATAAAAGTTGTAAGCCTATTTCTCATCTTTCTAGCCATATAAATTAATCTGAAATCCAAGATATATAGCTCTAGATATGATCCAATGACTGAATAATGTTTGAATTTGAATTGAATCAGCATCTCCTTCTTAAGCTTAGCCTTTTCTTTGTCCTTTCACTTCCAATGTTAATCACAACAATCAATCTTTTAAATTGTGACCTGCATTTAAAATGAGCATTTACTATAAATCAAAGGTATCTTATATTATTAGACTTGTTATTATAAAACATGCTCTAGTTAAAGAGTTATTGATACTTCAAGAGCAAAATGACAATATAAAATCTTAATAAAAATGGACTTTTAAGTACTAATCAGTATGATTGCCTTCTTAATTTCTCATCTATAATTTCTCATTTCTACTCAACTCCATACATTCAACAAATATAGAAGTGTGTAGAAATGACAAGTTTCTCACGTCATCAAATAAGAAATGTTTGTGCTTTCGGTGGATCTAGTTTTGGGAAAGAAAAAGAGTTTTTAAATCAGCAAATCATCTTAGTCGAGTGCTAGTTGAGAGAGATTCATTTAGTGTATAGGGGAGGCAGTCTTGGGTTAATGGGAGGTGTGTTAATAACTGTATTTTTAGGAGGTAGTCAAGTTTTAGGGGTTGCCCAAAACTTTAGCACAAGGGGACATCATGGAAAAATAATTGGAGAGGAACTACAGGTCTCCATAATGTCTACTCGAATGAATGCAATGTTTAACCATGTTGATGCCTTCATTACCTTACCAGGTGGTCTGGACATATTGGAAGAGATCTTTTATATTTTCTCTTGGGTTCAACTCCATATTCACCATAAACCTATAGGTTTGTTAACTGTTAATGGTGATTATGATAAATTATTGTCTTTTCTTGATAATGCTGTGGAATAGGAATTTCTAAGATCTTCTACACGACAAATCATAATCTTTGCTACTACTGCTGAACAATTGATTGACCAATTACAATCTTTCATTCCTGTAATTGAACCCTCAATGAGTTGCATAAATTGGTCAACTAAGAACAGTCGTAAAAAGCTTAGATTGGATTTGAGCCTTCATTTGTGAATCTTTGTGTCTTTTGGTTTTATTATTGTGTTTTGTTGTTTCTTATATTTGTTTAAGTGTGTTTCAGATTTGTCAATGTTCGTTATTTTAGGGAATGTCTTTTATGCCCTATCTTTCTACCCTAAAGTCGATTGATTCGGGAGCTATTGGGCCAACACTTGTTACATGGGTTTAGAAAAAAAGCTTAAGGGTATCAAATATTGCACTATTTACATATCAGTATCTGCAACCCGAGTTACTAAGCTCGTAGGGGTGTCTCAACACTTAACGCCCTAAAACTAACTAGTCTGGGAGTTATTAGCTAAAAGCTTGTTACGTAGGTCAAAGATGCATCGTATTCTAAGGTATATCTATATCTATATATATATATATATATATATATATATTAAAAAAAAGAAAAATAAGAAAAAAAATTCTCAAATCAAGAAAGTTAACCCTAAACATTATAACAAAATAATTGTGCTTTCTATCAAGAAAAGCTCCATAACTATATGTTGATATATTGAGTATAAAAAAAAGGTTTATTAATATCTTGAGAGGTTGTTTATCTGAATAGATTAATGGAAGTTGAATGATAAATACCTTGCTTTGTGGAATTTGTAAATTATTTTTCTATTTTAACGCTTTAATTATTAGGGACTAGTAATAAGCTGGTTAGAGAGGTGTGATTATTATTTAAAAGTGCATTTTTATCAAGGTTTTATATCATTATTTTGTACTTGAAGTATCAATAAATCCTTAACTAAAACATGCTTTATAATAACATATCTAATAATATAATATACCTTCGAACACGCCAAAAAAATTAATATCTTCTCCCAAGTGTAGGAGTGTCAAAATAATAAATATAACCCGGCAAGACCGGGGTCAAACCACAGGGAGGTTAATTGTATAAATTATAAATAAGAATAACACAAAAACAAATCCATAATAACAACAATAATAATACTAGATAGTAGTAGTAGTAGTAGTAGTAGTAATAGTAATACTAATAGTAATAGTATAATAATAATAATAATAATAATAATAATAATAATAATAGTACTAGTATAATAATCATAATAATAATAACAATAATAATAAAGAAAAAGAAGGAGAAGAAGAAGAAGAAGATGAGAGCTTTGAGATGAAATATTAATGTAAGGATTAAACAATGATAACAACAAATGTCAAGGTTAAAGGTTCCACTAATGATATGTTAAACAAGTATAGTATAAATTTTTATTATTTAATTGGAAACCACACACAAAGGAGGTTCCAATAAGATTATAAATTGTTAACATGATTACATTAGTGATCTTATTCGGTTAATACTAATACTTATAAATGTTGTTAGGCATTCACGACTATAACTTATGTTAACAACTAATCAAGTTCCTTTCATAGCACAAGTATCAGTTATACCATACAGTATGGGCTATAAAAGTGCCAAGCATTTGTTGTACCAAGTGTTATACAACATAAATCAAGAT
Organism: Populus euphratica; assembly: GCF_000495115.2. Classification (NCBI taxonomy): domain Eukaryota; kingdom Viridiplantae; phylum Streptophyta; class Magnoliopsida; order Malpighiales; family Salicaceae; genus Populus; species Populus euphratica. Next base: position 451 of record NW_011502923.1, on the reverse strand, counting down.
TAGTCATTTAACAAGCAATGTATTAAAGAGTGAACAAGATAACAAATACAAAACATGTTAGTATCAAATATTAATGTCCATTTTAAGTTTACACTGTACTTATTTTATACCATTAGTCTAACCCTTTCACCTTGACATAATAAACTTAACTAAATATAATCAAAGAGAAAAACATAAATAAACAAGATAAAAACATATATAAGATAAAAGTTAACTAAGTAAAGGAAAGGAAATTGACACAATCAAATAGTTGATATCTTATCCTAAGTGCAGGAGTGTCAAAGTAAAATAACTCGGCAAGATCAGGGTCGAACCACAGGGAGGTGAATTATATAAATTACAAATAAAGAAAAAGATTTGAAGAGAATAATAACAGAAAAGGAGTTGAAGAGAGTTTGGGATGTGGTATTGATGTAAGGATTAAACAATAATAAAATAGATGTCAAGGTTA
>NW_011502914.1:0-15024 GCF_000495115.2 Populus euphratica | reverse complement strand
TAGTATTCCGGTTTGGATTGCACCGACATCTCTTTTCTAATTTTGGTCATCTCTTTGCCCTCGCAATTTAAGTTTTTAAAGTCATCAATCAATCCTTTCATTTATGTGCTCAATGTATCAATACATAATTATGGGGCTTTTCTTGGAAGAAAACAAAATTTTTGTTCTAATGTTTAAGGTTAACTTCCTTGGGCTGGGATTATTATTTTTGTCTTTTTTTTTCTTCTTTCTTCTTTTTTTTTCTTTTTTTTTAAATATATATACATATAATTTTAAAACACTATGCATATTTAACCCATGTAACGAGCTTTCGGCTAATGACTGCCACACTAGTTGGTCTTAGGGCATTAGGTGTTAAGACACCCCTACGAGCTTAGTAACTCAGGTCGCAGATACTGATATGTAGATAATGCAATGTTTGATTTCCTTAAGCTTTTCTCCTCAACCCATGTAACAAGCGTTGGGCCAATAGCTCTCAAGTTAGTTGACTTTAGGGTATTAGGTGTTAAAACACCCCTTCAGGCTTAATTGCTTAGGTTAGGGAGGCTACGAAACCAAACTTATCTACATTTTTATTATTATCATTTTTTTTCTTTTTTTTCTTTTTTTATTTAATTATATACAATCCCTTTTTCTTAGTTGTAACCTTTAACAAAAGAACATAAATAATGTAATAATCCAATATGCAACCCACAATCATATGTTAAAGTGTGTGTGTGTAAATTAAGGTCTAAGAATACATGTTAAATAAGTATATGAGCAGAATTAAGTGATAACAATGTGAGAGTTTGTAAACCTGAATATTTCAAGAAGTATTATAATAGACCTTGTTAATAATGGTTACTAAGATGCGTCTCAAGAGTCACTTTAACAAAAGAGCTCCTTTACTCTGCCATCCTAGTAACAACAATTATGCACATGCTTTATGAAATGAAAAACAATTTTTTTTTATGAACTACTACCCTCTCCCCGCAACCAAAGCGAGACATTGTCATCAATGTTTAAAGGTAAAAAGATAGAGTATAGAAGATATCACCTGAAATAACGAACACTAACAAACCTGAAACACACTGAAACAAAAATAAGAAATAACAAAACACAATAATAAAACCAAAATACACAAAAATTCACAAATGAAGGCTCAAATCCAATCTAAGCTTTTTACGGCTTTCCTTAGTTGACCAATTTATGCGACTCATAGAAGGATCAATTACAAGAATGAAGGATTGTAGTTGGTCAATTAATTGTTCAACAGTAGCAGCAGAGATTATGATTTCTCGTGCAGAAGATGTTAGAAATTCCTGTTCCACAGCATGATCAAGAAAAGACAACAACTTATCATAATAACCATTAACATTTAACAAACCTATGGGTTTATGGTGAATGTGTAGTTGAGCCCAAGAGAAAATATGAAAGATCTCTTCCAATGTACCTAGACCACCTGGTAAAGCAATGAAGGCATCAGCATGGTTAAACATTGCATTCATTCGAGCCGACATTGTGGAGACTTGAAGTTCCTCTCCAATTACTTTTCCAATGATATCCCCTTGTGCTAAAGCTTTGGGGACGACCCCCAAAACTTGACTACCTCCTAAAAATATAGCTATTGACACACCTCCCATTAACCCAAGACTGCCTCCCCCATACACTAAATGAATCTTTCTCTCAGCTAGCACTTGACCAAGATGATTTGCTGATTCTAAAAACTCCTTTTCTTTCCCAGGACTAGATCCACCGAAAACACAAATATTTCTTATATGATGACTTGAGGAACTTGCCATTTCTACACACTTCTGTTTTTGTTGAATGTATGGGTTGAGTAGAAATGAAAGGAAGGAAGAGAGGGTTTTATAGATGAGAAATTAGAAAGGCAATCATAACACCTATATGTAGGTCAGCTGGAGTCTCACACTCTCTCTCTCTCTTTGTATTTATTTACTTTTAAAAAAAGCATGTGTATGTACAGGTAGTTGTGATTGTGGCTCACATCTTCCCTTGGTTTTACGTCCAAGAACGACTTAAATGCCCTCTATGGGTCGGGGATAGGCTTCCCATCCAGTTTTCTTAAAAACTGGCAAACAGGGTCTTTTTTAGTCAGATTCCCAAGACTAAGTCGATCATGTTCTTTATGAAATAGTGGCCATAAATTATGAATTGCACGATGCACATCTCCACTAGGATGCGTCTCAAGAGTGCATAGAAGATTATCTAAAGACTCCTTACTCAGGCCATCCTTAATGAATTGTATTTTATCTTCACGGTTTATAGATACCGTTTCTAAAGAACGACATTGTGTATTCCAAGTCCATCTAGCACATTGATGACAAACTTCTAGTCATTTTGCACAACATTTCTTTGTAAAAGTGCTTTTACCTGTTCCAGGCATGTGTGAAATAAAAAAATTAGAAGACTCACCTGATAATAGGACCTTTGCTTCAATCAACCAGCGAATATCTTCAGGAATTCCATGATTCATTAACAATCTTAATCTTGCACATCTAGCACGGTAAATTTTTGTAATCGCATTCTGAGGCAGAGCGGGAAAATAATTTTTCAATTTTTCAAGATTAGTGTCCATTTTCAAATGAGAATTGGAAGAAAGATTCAAAGAATTGCACAAATATATACACAGATATTAGTTATTGTGGGAAACTAAAAGAATCGACTTAAGTCACGGAGTACCGTTATCCGCCATTTGACCGGGGTGAGAGAAACTAGCAAAAATCACTCAAAAAGAAAAAAAAATCAATCTTTATATACAGGATCACCCAATTCAATAGAGTCATGTTCAATTGAAAAATTGTCAAAGTAAACTTTCAGACGATGTCCATTTACCTTGAAAACATTGCCATTCTTTGGATTCTCGATGTCATAGGCCCCATATGGATACACATGTTTCACAATAAAAAGACCTCTCCATCTTGATTTTAATTTTGCAGGAAATAAATGCAGTCGAGAATTATAAAGCAAGACTTTTTGACCAACATTGAATGTTTTTCTTAGTATTTTCTTGTCATGAAACTCTTTAATTCTTGCTTTATGAATTCTTGAATTTTCATATGCATCATTTCTTATTTCCTCAAGCTCATTTATTTGTAATTTTCGCAGTTGACTAGCATCATCTAGATTTGAATTGAAAGCTTTAATAGCCCAATAAGCTTTATGTTCAAGTTCCACAGGCAAGTGACAAGGTTTTCCATAGACTAGTCTATAAGGTGACATACCTAATGATGTTTTATAAGCAGTTCGATAAGCCCAAAGTGCATCATTAAGTCTTAAAGACCAGTCTTTCCTATTAGGGTTCACTATTTTCTGCAAAATATGTTTGATCTCCCTATTAGCAAGCTCTACTTATCCACTTAGTTTGAGGGTGATAAGGGGTGGTAACTTTGTGTGTGATTCCATATTTCTTCATTAAAGACTCAAATGGCTTATTGCAGAAATGTGTTCCACCATCACTTATTATGGCTCGAGGGACTCCAAATCGACTCAAAATATTTTCTTTCAAAAACTTTATCACTGTTTTGTGATCATTGTTTCGACTTGGAATTGCCTTTATCCATTTTGAAACATAATCTACTGCAACTAATATGTATAAGAAACCAAATGATGGAGGGAATGGCCCCATGAAATCTATATCCTAGTAGTCAAAGATCTCAATGACAATAATAGGATTTAAAGGCATCATGTGACGTTTTGAAATAGATCCCAACTTTTGACAATTTTCACAAGACTTGCAGAATGCATGTGAGTCTTTGAACATGGTGGGCCAATAAAATCCACTTTATAAGATTTTTGCAATTGTCTTTCTTGACGAGAAATGGGCCCCACATGCCTCAGAATGACAAAATTTAATGACACTACTTACCTCATTGTCAGGAATGCATCTTTGAAATATTTGATCCGGACAATATTTGAATAAATAAGGATCATCCCAATAAAAATTCTTCACTTCGTTCAAGAACTTTCTTTTATCTTGGGTACTCCAATGAGCTGGCAATTGTCCTGAAATAAGAAAATTGACAATATTAGCAAACCAAGGCATTGTAGAGATAGAAAGTAAAGATTCATTGGGAAAGTAGTCATCGATTGGTGTGATGTCAGTTTTCGAATCTGTTGTCAATTTTGACAAGTGATCTGCGACAACATTTTCGCTGCCTTTCTTATCTTTGATTGTGATATCAAATTCTTGAAGTAATAAAATCCACCGCACCAATCTAGCCTTAGAATCTTTCTTAGAAAGAAGATATTTCAATGCTGCATGATCACTAAAAAAAACAACAGGTGAGCCAACAAGATAAGATCTGATTTTTTCACATGCAAATACTACTGCAAGTAATTCTTTTTCAGTGGTGGTATAATTCGTTTGAGCACTATTTAAAGTTTTACTTGCATAGTAAATTACATAAGGTTTCTTATCTTTTCTTTGTCCCAAAACAGCACCTACGACATAATCACTAGCATCACACATTATTTCAAAAGGTAATGACCAATCAGGAGGTTGAATGATAGGAGCACAAGTAAGCAAGTTTTTAAGTTTAACAAAGGCTTCTTCACAATGTTTAGTCCATTCAAAAATAGTATCCTTTGTTAGAAGGTTACTTAAAGGCTTAGATATTACACTAAAATCTTTGATGAACCTTCTATAAAAACCAGCATGTCCTAGGAATGATCTAACATCTTTAAGAGATTTTGGTGTTGGCAAGTTTGCAATTAACTCGATTTTAGATTTGTCAACCTCAATTCCTTTTGATGAAACAATGTGACCAAGTACAATGTCGTTTGTTACCATAAAATGACATTTTTTCCAATTCAGCACAAGATTCTTCTCTTCACACCTGGTCAAAACCTTTTCTAAGTTAGTCAAACAATCATCAAATGAATCGCCAAAAACAGAAAAATCATCCATGAAAATCTCAAGAAAATGTTCAACTATATCACTAAATATACTAAGCATGCATCTTTGAAATGTGACTGGTGCATTACATAATCCAAAAGGCATCCTACGATATGCAAAAGTACCAAATGGACAGGTGAAAATAGTCTTCTCTTGATTTTCCAATGCAATTTCAATTTGGTTGTAACCCGAATAGCCATCTAGGAAACAATAAAATTCATGACCTGCAACTCTTTCTAGGATTTGATCCATGAAGGGTAAAGGAAAATGATCTTTTCTAGTCATTGAATTAAGTTTCCTATAGTCAATGCACATGCGCCAACCAGTAACAGTTCTAGTGGGAATTAACTCATTGTTCTCATTTGTTATCACAGTGACTCCAGACTTCTTGGGTACAACTTGGGTAGGACTTACCCATTTGCTATCAGAAATAGGATAAATGATTTCATTATCTAGAAGCTTAATGACTTTATTTTTAACTACTTCTTTCATATTAGGATTTAGCCTTCATTGCATTTCTCTAGAGGGTTTAGTATTTTCCTCTAAATAAATTCTGTGTGTACAAATTAAAGGACTAATTCCTTTTATATCAGCTATGGTCCATCCTAATGCATTTTTGAGTATTTTCAGAGCTTGTAATAACTTACCTTCTTGATGTGCATTAAGTTTGGAAGAGATTATTACCGGAAAAGTTTCATTTTCTCCCAAAAATGAGTATTTGAGATTGGATGGCAACGACTTCAAATCAGGTTTTGGTGGTTGAATACTTGAAGGTATGAACTTAATTGATCGTGGTGTCAATTCCTCAATTTGTGGCCTCCAATTACTTGTATTTGATTCTTCCTGAAAATAAATCATTTTCAAATCATCAGATTCATCAATCTCAATTTCACTAGAAGTGGTTGGAAATTGATCATGAATTAATTTTTCAGTAAAGTCCACTTCTTGTAAATCATTATCATCTCTAGGTTGCTTGCAAATGTTGAAAATATTCATCTCCAATGTCATGTTTCCAAATGATAGCTTCATCAGTCCATTCCTACAATTAATCAGTGCATTAGAAGTTGCAAGAAATGGGCGTCCTAAAATAACAGGGAATGAATTACATACTTCAACAAGTTGTGTGTCCAAGACAATAAAATCCACAGGATAAATGAATTTATCGACTTGTACTAACACATCTTCAATTATTCCTCTAGGCATTTTTATAGATCTATCAGCAAGTAAAAGACTTTCTTTTTCACATTCAGTTTTCTCTTCATAGTGCATAGATCTTTCAAAAATTTAGCATAGGAAGGAACATGTTTAATAGCATCCAGCAAAGGTATATTGATCCTTACCTGTTTGAAAATTTCAAAAATTTCAGAATTGTGATTAACTTTCCTTTGTTTGGTCACGGCTTGAGGAAATGGAAGTGCTGGCGGAGAATCAGTCTTTTCTTTGCAATTTTTAGATTCAACCCCTTCCTTACCCTCAGAGATTGACGCATCATCTTTCTCATAAGGTTCAAGAGAGGGTTTTTCAATAACCTTACCACTGCGCAGAGTAATGACTGATTTGACTTGATTCATGTGTTGGCTTCCGGAACTACTTGCATTGGCATTGTATTGCCCCTTGGGATTTTGTTGTGGTTGAGATGGAAACTTACCTTTCTCTTGGAAACTGAGAGCAGATGTTAATTTTGCAAGAGTATCTTTAAAATCTGTCATGTTTTGAGCAAGTTGAGTATTGATTGTCTCTTGCTTTTCAATGAATGCATGCAATGTTTCCTTAAGATTTCTTCTAAGAGGTGGAGCATAAGGAGGTGCATATCCATGAGAATTTTGGAAATTGCGGTGTGCTTTAAATGGTGGTTGTGAAGTTTGTGCATTATTGTTCTCACTCTTCCAACTGAAATTTGGGTGATTTCTCCAACCAGAGTTGTATGTTTGGGGGTATGGGTTGTGGTTGGCCATTTGAAAACTGTTTAAAGCATGGGCTTGTTCATGGAGACATTTGATTAGTACTTAAAAGTGCATTTTTATCATGGTTTTATATCATCATTTTGCACTTGAAGTATCAATAACTCCTTAACTAAAATATGTTTTATAAGAATGTATCTAATAATATAAGATATCTATAATTTGTGGTAAATATCTATTTTTAATGCAGGCCTATCACATAAATGAAAGGATTGATTGATGACTTGGAGAACTTAAATTGCAAGGATAAAGAGATGGCCAAACTTAGAAAAGAGATATCGGTGCAATCTAAACCGGAACACTATTCGGTAATTGGGTCATATCTAGAGCTATATATCTCAGATTTAGGTCCCATTTATATGGATGGAAAGGTAAGACATAGGCCTACAACTTTCATATGGAGCCCAAGATCTAAAAAGGCCATTATCAAGTCCAAATTGTAGCAACAACAAAGAAGCCCGAATCTATCTTCCAGCCCGAGCACTGTTCGGTAGTTTGGCCATATCTGGAGTTCTAGAAGTCCAAATGAGCTGCATTTTTTACACAAGAAAGCTGAGACAATTGCCTACAACTTTCATGTTTGCAACTGGCTCCAATTTTGACGTTATCAATGACGTTTTGGGCAGACAATAGAAGATAAGGATTGTCACCAAGTCAAAAGTTGGCCACCCACTTATCAATTAGTCATCAAATCAATAGTTCTCAATTTTGGCCTATAAAAGGAGGCATTTGCCATGCATTTAGGCATCTTGGTTTCTAGATCAAGATCATGCTCTTCCTTTCTCTCTTTGTATTTTTTGTAATGTTTATGCTTTGCTTTCATTAATATCAAGTTTATGCCTTTCATTTCCTTTCCTTTACTTAGTTAACTTTTATGTTCTTATTTTGTTTATTTGTTTTGTTTTCTTTCATTATGTCTAGCTAAGTTAATTATGTCAAGGTGAAAAGGTTACACTAATGGTGTAAGAATAAGTATAATGTAAACTTAATATGGACTTTAATGTTTGATACTAACATGTTTTATATTTGTTATCTTGTTCACTCTTTAATGCTTTGCTTGTTAAATGACTAATCTTGATTTATGTTGTATAACACTTGGTACAACAAATGCTTGGCACTTTCATAGCCCATAATGTATGGTATAACCGACACCTGAGCTATGAAAGCAACTTGATTTGTTGTTAACATAAGTTATAATCATGAATGCTTGACGAGATTTACAAGTATTAGCATTAATTGAATAAGATGACTAATGTAATCATGTTAACAATATATAATCTGATTGGAACCTCCTTTGTGTGTGGTTTCCAATTCAATAATAAGAGTTTATACTATACTTGTTTGATATACCATTAGTGGAACCTCTAACCTTGACATTTGTTATTATCATTGTTTAATTGTTACATTAATATTTCATCTCAAAGTTCTCATCATCATCATCATCTTCTTCTTCTTCTCTTTCTTTATTATTATTATTATTATTATTATTATTACTAGTACTACTACTACTACTACTACTACTATTATTATTATTATTATTATTATTATTATTATTATTATTATTATTACTATTGTTGTTGTTGTTATTGTTATTTTATAATTATTGTTTATAATTTGTACAATTAACCTCCCTATGGTTCGACCCCGGTCTTGCCGGGTTATTTATTACTTCGACACTCCTGCACTTGGGAGAAGACATCAATCTTTTAGTCGTGTCACATAGAAAATAAAAAACTCACCAATGAAAATGTTCGAGACATGTGCAGAGTTTTGGTTCTTAAAATTTTTATATCCCTCTTCCTGTCAAACAACAAAAGCAATCTCCCATTTGCATACTTAGAATATGTTGAAGATATAAAGAGCATTGCACAATACAACTACACAGAACATATGTTTGAATTTTTCAAAAAATCTTAGGATTAAAAAAAGACACCAAAATAATTGGTTGCATGATGATGATTTTGGTAAGAAAAAAAATCAACTATTTAATTGATTTTGTTCAAATATAAATCATATAATTCAATAACATTGAAAATTCAAATGAGCAGTATTGGTTTTGCGAGTACACAAAAATCATTGAATCAATTGAAGAAGAAAGAATATCAATGTGTACAAAATGAAATTTACTATATCTAGAAATAGAATTAAAAAAAAAATCATTCATAGTCACAAAGGCAAGTAAAAATTTCAGAGTTTTAAATTATTGTTGTCTGATTGTAAATGTCAATCTGTATTTAATATATTAATACCTCAACTTCATGTGTTACAATCTCAATCTGATCAGTTACCTTTTTCATTTTATTTGTTACTGTATCATTAATAATGTTACCGTCTACACATTCATGTAATTTTCAATATTATACTTAAAGGCCACATAAAAAAAAAATTAAGTTGTTGAATATTCAAAAAGTTGTCGAGCTATTAGAAGAAGAAATAAGCTTTTTTTTGCTAAACATGAGAATGAGAAGGAAAAAGAGATAAGATAGTTGAAATGTGATAATTATAAATTAAAATATCAACTCAAAAAAACCGAAGAAAAAGTCGAGATATTTGAAAAGATAAAAAATTTCCAAAATGCAAAAATTAAAAAGCTACGAAGAGAATATGCAGGAATCATAGAAGCATTAAACAAGAAGAATGAGTTGAAATATAAAAATTGAAAATTGAAAAATCAACTTAAAAAGGCTGAATAAGAGGTCAAGAGATTTGAAAAAGGAAAAAGATTTTCAAAATACAAAAATTGAAAAACAGTGAAATATATATATATGAATTATTGATGCATTAAGCAAGGAGAATGCTCAAATAGAAGCAAGCTAATAAAGCTAACTTTTGAAATGGCAAAAACAAAAAAGCAAGCTAAAAAAAAAAGAGTTATCTTTAAAAGTCCCTAAAACTAGATCAATAGTAATTGATGTTAGAGAAATGAAAATGAAGGAAATAGACAAGCAAAAAGAGGAAGGAAGGAAAAAATAAAAACTAAAAAGAATAAAAATGTCATAAAAACTAAGCTACCATAACTGAATAATGATCTTTAACTAGTGAAACTTTTGAAGAAAAACACATTGAATTTTAATTTGATTGACAAAATTCAACAAGATAAGTACAAAATATGATAGCAAAATCTTAACTTTTATTGTGTATAATGTCTAACTTTTGAACTGTTACTGTCTTAATTTTGAACTTATACTGTCTTAATTTTGTTTTGTTATTATCTATAATATCTTACTTTTGAACTGTTACTGTCTTAATTTTAAATTATTACTGCTAATCATATCTAACTTTTGAACTATTACAATCTTAATTTTGAACTATTACTATTGATTAGTACTTAAAAGTACATTTTTATCAAGGTTTTATATCATCATTTTGCACTTAAAGTATCAATAACTCCTTAACTAAAGCATGTTTTATAATAATATATCTAATAATATAAGATACCTTTAATTTGTGGTAAATGTTCATTTTAAATGCAGACCTATCACATAAATGAAAGGATTGATTGATGAATTTAATAACTGAAATTGAAAGGATAAAGAGATGGCCAAACTTAGAAAAGAGATGTCAATGCAATCCAAACCAGAACATTGTTCGATAATTGGGTAATATATGGAGCTATAGATCTCAGATTTAGGTCTACTTTATATGGATGGAAAGGTAAGACCTGCCTACAACTTTCATATGGAGCCCAAGATCTAAAAAGACCATTTTCAAGTCCAAATTGTTGCAACAACAAATAAGCCTGAATCTATCCTCCAGACCGAGCACTGTTCAGTATTTTGACCATATCTGAAGTTCTAGAAGTCCAAATGAGCTGAAATGTTTACACAAGAAAGCTGAGACAATTATCTAGAACTTTCATGTTTCGAGTGGCTCCAATTTTAACGTTATCAATGATGTTTTGGGCAGATAAAAGAAGATAAAGATTGTCACCAAGTCAAGAGTTAGCAACCCACTCATCAATTAGTCATCAAATTAATAATTCTCAATTTTGGCCTATAAAAGAAGGTATTTGCCATGCATTTAGACATCTTGATCTCTAAATCAAGATCATGCTCTTGCTTTCTTTCTTTGTATTTTTTGTAATGTTTATGCTTTGCTTTCATTAATATCAAGTTTATACCTTTCATTTCCTTTTCTTTACTTAGTTAACTCTTATCTTATTTATGTTCTTCTTTTGTTTATTTATTTTTCTTTCTTTCATTATGTTTTGTTAAATTTATTATGTCAAAGTAAAAAGGTTACATTAATGGTGTAAAAATAAGTATAGTGTAAACTCAATATGGACTTTAATGTTTGATACTAACATGTTTTGTATTTCTTATCTTGTTCACTCTTTAATACTTTACTTGTTAAATGACTAATCTTGATTTATGTTATATAGCACTTGGTACAACAAATACTTGACACTTTCATAGCTCATACTGTATGGTATAACCGACACCTGAACTATGAAAGGAACTTGATTTGTTGTTAACATAAATTATAATCATGAATGCTTGACGACATTTACAAGTATTAGCATTAATTGAATAAAATGACTAATGTAATCATGTTAACAATCTATAATATGATTGGAACCTCCTTTATGTGTGGTTTGCAATTGAATGATAAGAATTTATATTATACTTGTTTGACAGACCATTAGTAGATCCTCTAACATTGACATTTTTTGTTATCGTTGTTAAATCTTTACGTTAATATTCCATCTAAAAGTTCTCATCTTCTTTTTCTTCTTCTTTTTCTTTATTATTATTATTATTATTATTAGTATTAGTATTACTACTACTACTACTATTATTAATACTATTATTATTATTATTGTTATTTATAATTTGTATAATTAACCTCCCTGTGATTCGACCCCAGTCTTGTCAGGTTATTTATTACTTCGACACTCCTGCACTTGGAAAAAGACATCAGTCTTTTAATCATGTCAACTATCTTAATTTTAAATTATCTTATTGTTTCATTAACAATGTTGCGTTACAGCGATTGCACATGGATGAGAGAAGAAATATGGAAGAAATTCCTATCATTAGAAGACCATTTCAACATCCTAAATGAAAAATCCATCGCAAATAATATAAGTGTATCACTACTTAAACCTGTTTGTTACTTCAATAGAATATACATGGATAATTTACGTCACCCATATAAGTCATCGATATATTTTGTTGTCTCCTATTAGAAGATAAGGAAAGAAAAGGGATATCACCTCTAAAAAAAAATAATCATGCATTGAATCATAAATTGACGCAGTAGAAAGGGTTGTTTCTCTCTTGAGTACCTGGTTTCATTCACAGACAAAAAAGAATTTCCAATAAGATTTGATGATTGAATCCAATTTTACGACACATATGGAAAACTTCAATTGTTACAGGCCTTACATTGTTCCTTTGCAGAAGAGCATTTGTTTCGCCCATTGAACGCGGATGCTCTATCAGCTCCAGAGTTATACCACAGTTAACAAGAATGAATGAGCCCTTTATAACAATGACTATAGGTGGAGAATTTATTCAAATAAAAAACCATTGTGTTGAAACTAAAATTAATATTCCATGCACTTAAAAAAGAGACATGTTAGTTCTGCAATAGATCATCAAGCATGCTTGGCTAGTAAAAACTACAAGACAATATGTTGAGAGATTTTCTCACCACTGCTAGACCTAACTACGTATTCATCAACATCAACTCCAGGAAGGGTGAAGCCTGCCCTGGTCAAAAGATTGCCTGCATCACAAACTTGAATGGTACAAAATATATGTTGGCTCAAGTGATACCATTTTGGGGTAGATGGTACCCTCTCAAGTAATCCTTATAAGTACATCAGAACCAGATATTTCAAATCAGATTAAATGCCAATATATGTATGCAACACAGCCATGTGTTTACTTCAAGTTTCCTAAGGATATATGTACCCCTTATCTCAAGAAGTTCACGAATGGTAATTGCCAAGTGACAACAAACATACTTGTGCCAGAGGTGATATGCAAGGACTAATGCCTCCTTCACGCTACATTTGAACCACAGTGCATGGTATTCTCAGCTCCCTACACATGTCAGCAAGCAGAAAAATCAGTAGGCAAATTTATTGGTTAACATACTGTTTACTTTAAATCAAAATATAAAAAAGGATGAAGAGGCAACTTCAAAGTTTCTCCACCTGAAATAGCTGCTAAAAATAGGCCATCCGACTTCAGTGCTAGTTTACACTGTCATGAAAACCAATGAAATGGACAAGTGTCATAGACATGACCACATCAGGATTTCAAACAAAATGACAAGTAGAGAGATTTCATGACAATAACAACCAAACACAGCTAAAAATAGAAGAGAAATAAGGTTTACACGTCTACTGCTCTGTGTTTGTGGATGTTGTAGACATCCATAGCACTTTCAGAATACTATTGATGGTCTGAAATGTCAAATTATTTGCTGATGAAAGACTGCTTTGGTCTCATTTTATAGTCTTATATCTTGATTTATCAAAAGATTATTCTCCTATGCTTCAGAATAAAAAGAAAAAAGAAAAAATTTTGGAGTTATAGTTAAATTGAAGATAACTTTCAGAGTAGCGCGCGGAAAGCACTTCTATATCTTGCTATCTGCATGGCAAACATGTATGCTTCATCCTTGTAGTTTTTTCTCTTGGGGTTAATAATTCTAATGGTTTCCATCCTCTAATGTCGCATGCATTTACAAATTCTGGAGGATATCTTGCTATCCGCATGGCAAACATGTATGCTTCATCTGTGTAGTTTTTTCTCCTGGGGTTAATAATTCTAATGGTTTCCATCCTCTAATGTCGCATGCATTTACAAATTCTGGAGGATATCATGTATGAGAAAGATGCTAAAAGCTAAAAGAAAATCATAATAAAGAAGTGCATAACTGTATCATGGCTCCTGGAACATCATATGTCCAAAGGAGTCCCAAGCAACTGATAACCAAATCTACCGAACTTCATAGTCAAATACAAAACATAACATTTAAAACCAGTTCTTCCTGAAGACTAGTTTTCACAAGAACCAAATAGATGAAATTCACTCACATACCTTTCTTTTATAGGTAGAAACTCCTCATCTCCCATCACAAAGGACGTTTCAATATTCTGATTTGAATCTTGTTGAGCAGCTTCAGCATCCTTACATAATTTAACCATGTCATTTGAAGTGTCCATCATGATAAGCTTTTCAATGGAGCCTGGCATTTAAAGTGGCTACAAGATTAAAGTTTAATATTTATGATATAATTTACAAGAACATGCCTAGTGCAGGAAAATGACTAGAGAAAGAATAACAGCTTTTCCTATGTGTATGCTCAATTTCAAATACCACTTTGTGGTATCAAAAACGTGTTTCAAGTATTGTCTTATCAACTGCCAAAATCTCTGATAAATAATGTCACATGATTAGACTTCCATTCAACCGAATCCCTCCCTCTTTTGAACCTCTTAATTCATGATCACTCAACCTTACAGTTAGTGCTGAACACCCATGTCTCAAAACTGTTAAAATACAACCTGAAAATTTTTCAAATTATCTTCTATAGTTATTGAAACACAATAAATAGCAGGAAAAGTCTTAAAATCGATTCTCACCACGACCACATAACAAACGTCTGACAGCTTCCGAAGAACCTCCTAGACACAACGTTGCAGGAAATGTTTTCTTGCAATCCTGCAAAACACACAACAAACGGAATCAACAATCTGGAACTAAGCAAAACTCATCAAACTTCAAAATTTAAACTTCTAAAACTCACCACGACTAGAAAATGCAACTTCACAAAAATTAAAACCTCTCATTTCTTAATACTACAGCATTCTAAACATTCTTAAAAACAACAGTAGACAAGTTACTACCTCCAAGCGATCCAACAAATTGTCAGCAACAGCATCCACAAAAGGATCACTTGGCCTCATCAACCAAGCAGCTCGGTCACGCTGCAGCCACCCCACAATGGGACCAATACCCAGGAGCAGATATACAATATCGAATTTGAAAACAAGCAAAAACACACAAAAACAAAGATACCAAAATGTTCAAATCATAAATTTACAGAGAAAGACTGGATTTTTACCTGTTTTCGTTTGAGTTCCCGATCGAAAACCTTGACCCTTGGACTTTGTGGCCCATCGATGGTGTTATTGTCAATGTTTGTGCA